>NW_014542732.1:256917-309242 GCF_000741045.1 Vigna radiata var. radiata
ACTCCTTAATCTTTTAGCACTCCAACTGTTCGATAAAAGTTTTACAAGAAATTTAAAACTGATAAAGGAACTATTTTTGTGACCGAACACGCTTTTCGCTTACTCTAAGTTTCCGCTGCGCTATACTCTTCAAACCATACATCGCTGGTACCAACAATTGGTATCAGAGCTTGCTTTGATAGTTTTTCAAATTTTTCGAAAATGAGCGGTCATAACCAAATGTATTTAGAGGGTGCTTCTATTGATAGACCTCCTTTGTTTATGGGGGAAAATTATGCGTTTTGGAAAATAAGAATGCAAATATTTTTAGAGTCAATTGATAGGGGTATTTGGGAAGTTGTTTTGAATGGTCCTTTTATTCCTACTGTAAATTTAAATGGTGTAGAGGAAGAAAAACCATATTTGCAATGGACTGCTGACGAAAATAGACGAGCCCAATTTGATATAAAGGCTCACAATATAGTATCCTCTGCTTTGGTATTAGATGAATTTTATAGGATCTCAGTATGCAAAACGGCTCAGGAGATGTGGGAAGTTCTTCAAGTAACCCATGAAGGAACCGATGATGTGAAACGTGCTAGGAAGAACACCCTGATACAAGAGTATGAGATGTTCAAGATGCAACAGGGTGAAACCATCGCTGATGTGCAAAAACGCTTCACACATATCGTCAACCATCTTTTTGGTTTAGGTAAGAAATTTGACACTGAAGAATTGAATGTTAAAATTTTGAAATCTTTGAACAGGGCGTGGTAGCCAAAGGTTACTGCCATAACTGAGTCTCATGACTTGACGTCCATGCCTATGGCTGTGCTTTTTGGAAAGTTGAGAGAGCACAAGCTCGAGTTGAATAGACTGAACGTTGAGGAAGCCTAAGGAAATAAGAAAATGTTGGTCTTCAAAACTGAAAATTCAAAAGGCATGAGCTCAGAAAAGGATGAGGAATCTGAATATGAAGACTCTGACGACAAAAATATGATTCACATGTTCAGAAAATTCAACAAGTTCATGAAAGGAACAAATTAAAAAGGATCGAAAGAAGAAACAACGATCTTCTTCAAATTACAAATGTTATGGTTGCGGAGAAAAAGGACACATTAATGCAGATTGTCCAAACCTCAAAAAGGGTGAAGAAAAGAAGTCTCACAAAAAGAAGAAGGCATACATTGCTTGAGAGGATACTGCATCAAGCACTTGTAGTTCAAGTGATTCTGTTGAAGAAGCAAAGTTGTGTTTGACGGTTGCTACTGATGACACTACAAGCCAAGTAAGTTGCTCTAGCCTTGACACTAGTGAGTTTGATTTACAAAAAGCTTTTCTTGAATTGTTAAATGAATCTGAGAAATTAGATGCAGATCATAAAAATTTGAAAAATAAGTTTAAGGAATTGAAAACTAAATATGAAAGTGCATTAGATGAAGAAGTGGTTTTGAGAAACAAAATTAGTAATCTTGAAATGAAATTAACTGAATCTGATGCAAATAATCAACCTGTTGAGTGTCTGTCTTGTAAAAGTCACATGTTTGACATAGATATTCTTGAAAATTTGCTTGCTAAGGCCACCAAATCTATTTCACATGTTCAAAATGGTTTTAGAAAGAAAAATGTTAAAAACAAGAACATGCATCAACATAGGAAACCTCAAATTAAAGGAACCCGTAGAGTTTGGGTTGAGAAGTGGACTTTTATGAAAAACAAGGTGCATGATGTTTGTTGTTTCTATTACATGAAAAAGGGATACACTTCTAACAAATGCAACATTAAACATTTTGGAGTTCCAAATGGAAAATATGCTTGGGTTCCTGTCATAAAGTAATATGTGTCTAACCTCAAGGACCCAAATAAGGTTATGGGTACCAAAAGTACTATTGCTTTGTTTTGTAAATTAAGTTTTCAAAAGGAGAAGAGAAGTTTCTGATATTCTGCTTTTGGAATTGATGCTCCAAGCCAGGAAGTGAATCAATCAAGTGATATCCAAAGCTTTGGTTCGAACACCAAGTGATTGAGCTAAGTAGTATTCAAACTGTACTATTGCATTTTGCTATGTTTGATCTTCAAATCTTTGATTACTATTATATTCATTTCTGTTTGAGCAAATGATATGTTCATCACTGTTTCATTCATCCTGTGGAGTGTTCCTGTTTGCTTGCACATTTTAATCAATGAAATTAATTTATTTAAGACATTCAAGTGCTAAATTTTTATCTTTTTATGTGCATTGTATTTTGATACTTTGCTGTAAAATTGTCAAATTGAATATATGTTTAACTAGTCCAGTATTCAATTTCATGAGTACTTTGAAGTTACCTTTGGTATAATCTCTGTCTAGCATCAAAAATTATGAAAAAGTCATTCAAATGAGCTGGTTTTCATTGGCATTTTTGGATGATTAAAAAAGAAAAAAAAAACATTTGATGATTAAATTATCATCTCTATTTTGAAATTATTTCGATGGAGATCTGTTTATATGTTCAAAATGAATTCCAAATGAGCTATGATAATTCACATTGAGAGCTTGGATACAATAAATGAAACGGATCAAATTTGCTTAATTGTGCTGTAAATTATTTGGTTTAAAAAAATTGTTGAAAGATAAATTTTGAATCAACTCTTGTGTTTGAATTTTTGTATATTTTGTTTTGATATGCACAACTGAATTCATGGGATTGAACAGATTGGGATATGAAAGTGCATGAATCATAGTTGTTTTTTGGGAAGTTATAAATTATGCTGTCAAAATTAGTTTTTTTGAACTAATTATGCTAGTAGAAATGCTTTCCTGTTAAACTTTGAGTTGTTGTGATGTGATCACATTTATATTAGCTATTGTTGCTTTCATTATAGTTTATAAATTGATTGCAGAATCATTGATAAAGTCTGATAAAAGCTGAATTTGATTTGCTAAGAAATATTGAAAATGGTTTGGAAGTTCAAATACTTTTCTGAACTGCCTTGTAAGCATATCTGCATTGTTTTGGACTGAACCGATCTTAAAATATTTTTCAGAATCTACTTTTGAGTTTAAGAGAAATTTTTGTTTGACATCTTATGACATGATCTTGTGATACCTAGTAACCATTTGAGGGGGAGATATGTAAGGTTGTTAGATGTTTGGACCTTTTATGAATGCTAGATGTGTTTTAGGTTGAAAATTTGGCCTAAATCTCTGTTTTTTCGGAAATTAACGTAAATAATCGATTACCAAAGGGTGATAATCAATTATCTCAGCCTAAAAATTTAGATTTTGACAATTTGGATCACAGATAATAATCGATTATCAGCTTAAATAATCGATTATCAGCGTAAAAAAAAACTTTTTAAAATTTTTTTTTAAAAGGGGACTATTACATTTAGGAGGAGTACTTTTAAAAAGGACTTAATTTTTTAAGTTACTTATTTTATGAGGAGCATAAACTTTAGATTTTTTTAAAAAGAGGGGGTGAAGCTTTTGATTGAGAACTTTTGTGATAATTGGAAGATATGAGTCTTGCCCTGAAACCTCACTTTGATCAAATTTATGAATGGCAGCAAGCTCATGAAAAGTTATATGGTTGATCAAATTCTTGACATTGATGTTCATCTAGTAAATATTGAAAATCACCTAAACCTTCAATCACCCGAGTGATCCAAGTCCTGAATTTTAGAATTAGGATTTTTTTTTCTGAGTGCTCTTTTGATTGGTTGTTATTCTTATCTCTATGTTAAACTTCTGTCTTTTATGTTTCTCCTTATGGTGTCTATGTAATCCTTTCTTTTATGAATAACATAATCTCTTGTTTTATGCATACATTGTTTAATTGAGGGGGAGATCATATTTAGGGGGAGCTTTTTAAATTTAATCTTTTTGCTTATGATCAAAAAGGGGGAGAAGAATAATATAAGGGGAGAAGTATAAATTGATACAGGTATTGCTAACTCTGTTGTTGTTTGTTAGCTCGTATGTTTTGCAGGATAGCCAAAGTTGCTTTTAAAAAATGAATTTTTGATCATCATCAAAAAGGGGGAGACTGTTACCAATAAGGAGTATTGGTAAATCTTGAAGACAATTGTTTTGATGATGCTCCAAGAAAACTTAGTTGAAGAAGAGTCTAAAATTATTTAAAAGCAATTTGTTGAAATTAAGTGTAGTAGGAAAGTCCTATAAACTTTGTAAATCTTACATTTTTAACTGCAATAATCGATTATTAAGAAGCAATAATCGATTATCAAAAGTCATTCAAGAATAATCGATTATCACCTCATATAATTGATTATCACTTTTTGAAAATACCTATAACGGACTTGAATAATTGATTATCACTTACAATAATCGATTATTTGTGGCAGTTGGGACTTGACCTTTGATATTCAGAGCAGCTGCCTATATATTGGGTTTCTGTGAAGTTCAGAAGTAACATTTGAACTTAGGTCTTTAGCAGAATACAGTTTGTCTGAGGAAGTTCTCTAAGGCTAGTTCTGTTCCCTTACCTGGTCTCGTGAATAGGAGAAGCTCGCATTTCGTGTGTCGATAGTCAGAGTGGTTCTCTTCGAGTTGGTAAGGTGCTTTGCCTGGTCTCGTGAATAGGAGAAGCTCACGTTTCGTGTGTCGAAAGTCGGAGCGGTTCTCTTCGAGTTAGCAGAGTGTTTGCTTCCGGTTCGTGTGTCGAAGGAAGCACTTCCAGTTCGTTTGTCGAAGGAAGTTACTCACTGCACTCTTCCGGTTCGTTTGTCGAAGGAAGGTGTTTCCTATCCCTTACTCATTTCATTATCTTGTAATCTGACTATATTTTTAGTGGAAATCGTTAATCACTTTTTATAGTGATTAACAACTGGACGTAGAATCTTTTGATTCGAACCAGTATAAAAATCATTTGTGTGATTTTTCTCTTCCCTACACTCCTTAATCTTTTAGCACTCCAACTGTTCGATAAAAGTTTTACAAGAAATTTAAAACTGATAAAGGAACTATTTTTGTGACCGAACACGCTTTCTGCTTACTCTAAGTTTAATTCCGCTGCGCTATACTCTTCAAACCATACCTCGCTGGTACCAACACTATGCAGGTTATTGACAACTCATTTAACACCCAAAATCACTTGTGGTCCCCCACGTTACTACAGGTGGTTCCTTCAGTACAACAGGATGTCCAAAACAGGAATATGGCTCACGTAATCGATTACAAGCCTATTGTAATCGATTACAAGAGTGTTTTATGTGGCAGATTTTAGTGAACTTCACCAAGGTTGGTGTCATCACCCTGGGTGGAGCCCTCTTACATCATGGGGTTTCCCAAGCATCACATCCAACCCTAGACTCACATTTATACCAAAAACAAGTCAAGTTGTCTTAAAAAACACCAAAAACACTCGTGGTCCCCCATGTTACCACAGGTGGTTCCTTCAGTACAACAGGATGTCCAAAACAGGAATATGGCTCGCTTAATCGATTACAAGCCTATTGTAATCGATTACAAGAGTGTTTTATGTGGCAGATTTCAGTGAACTTCATCAAGGTTCGTGTCATCACCTGGGTGGACCCCTCCTACATCATGGGGTTTCCCAAGCATCACATCCAACCCTAAACTCACACTTATACCAAAAACAAGTCAAGTTGTCTTATAAAACACCCAAAATCACCCGTGGTCCCCCACGTTACCATAGGTGGTTCCTTCAGTACAACAAGATGTCCAAAACGAGAATATAGCTTGCGTAATCGATTACAAGCCTCTTGTAAACGATTACAAGAGTGTTTTATGTAGCAGATTTCACTGAACTTTACCAAGGTTCATGTCATGACCTTGGGTGGACCCCTTTTACATCATGGGGTTTCCCAAGCATCACATCCAACCCTACACTCACACTTATACCAAAAACCAAGTTGTCTTCAAAAACACCCAAAATCTCTTGTGGTCCCCCACGTTACCACAGGTGGTTCCTTTAGTGCAACAGGATGTCCAAAACAGAAAAAAGGCTCGCGTAAACGATTGCCAACCTCTTGTAAACGATTACAAGGGTCTTTTTTGCTGCACAGATTGCAGTACTTGGCCTTAAATGCTATGGAACTTTCATACATTGCACATAACAAAAACTTGGACATCAATCAACAATCATTTCTACATTGCACATAAGCAATCTTGAAATCAATCATCTTATTGCAATAACAATTTATACAATGTCTTCAAAAATATAAAACAATCTTATTCCAATAAGAAGTTGTACAATGTCTTCATATATATAAAACGAAAAGTACACTGACTTCATATAAAAAGTACACTGTCATGACAACTATCCTATCAAAACAAACTAAACTACACTACATTTTTACACTGGACAACTATCCTACAACAATCCATAGACCTCTAGCGCATCCAGTAGTCTTATGTTCTCATCGTCCAGGATCCATTCACGTACATATCGCTTTCTGATTGCAAGCAATTCTTCCTGAAATGAAAATATTGTACTTGTCATATCAACCAAATCATCAAAAAATAATGAAAATATTGTACTTGTCATATTCTCCTAATCAAAAAATAATGAAAAGATTGTTATACTAACAAAAAAAATGCAACTAAATAAAAGACCAAAACTTTAACTTACCTTTGGGATTTCGGAAGCCATTGCAACTGCACAAAAAATGAAAACACGAAAGAGACCAAAAAATCAATGGTGGCTTAGGGTTCACAAAACACAAAATGAATAAATAACGCCAAAGAGAACAATGCGAGAAGGGGACGAAATGATACAGAAAGAGAACCCACATAATGCGAGAAGGGGACGAAATGACAAAACACACACACAACGCCAAAGCCACCCAAAAAGGGAATAGAGGAAATAGAGCTTACCTTGCGAAAGATAGTTTTTTTGGGGTTGAGATGAGATGAACGGTACAACAGAGAAATCAAAGGATTGAAGAGATGAAACAACCGGGAATGGAAAGAGTGATGGGAGACAAGAAGCTTCAGAAATAAAGTGAAAGAGAAGAAAAAGGAACTGCCAAACGAAATTTCATATCTTCAGAATTCTTATTCTACCCTCGTCAGTTTTTAAAAAACCCATTTTCATTTAAAAGAAAAAAGCCAATAGAAATTTGACACCTGGCCGGTGTGAAATTTGTGTCAAATAAAGGTGTTAAAGAAACATTTTCGATAGAAAAATAGTGATACTTACCTCCCACATCGCACCTCACTCTCGCAAATGGCAACATTTCACCGGAGACCCCACACCACTACAACACATATAACCTGCACATGCATGCGTCTCAACAAAGGGAAAGGTTCAAATAAAATACAAAGAATGAAATTAAAAAAAATGATGAGGTACAAGAAGAAATTGATGAGTGCAGAAAGCAATTGCTCCCATATAAACAACCAATATATTGAAATAAAATTATTAACACCTTTTACCTTAATTGAATCATCTCTATTAGCAAAAAACTTCTTATTAATCCAAATAAACTTTCATAATCAAACCTTACATGGGCACTACTTCTTTAAAAAAAACCACTAGAAAAATTCTTGATAAAAAAAAGTCTGTTGTAACAAAAATGAAGAATTTAATCTAAAAACACTAAAATGGCAAAAGTATTCTTTAAACTTACAGAAAGATAGAGAATATAAGTTTGTGTGGGGGTAAACTTTTAAATAAAATAAAAAATAAATATTTATTCTTAGTATTTTTCAATAATAGATAATTGTCTTTAATGAAAATTTGAAGGAGTTTTCATCGACATGGGATGAAAATAATAATAATTAATTCTATTGTAATTTAATCTGGCTTTATAACACAGTTCTCAACCAATTTAAAACCGAATAGATTTTAATATCGTGTACAATATATATATAGATAATTTAAAAATGAATGCACGTAACTAATATTTCATGGTCCTAAAATTTCAATCGCTGTCCCTTCCTTGGAGGCAAGAGAAGTTTTTATGTGAAATGTCTCCATGGAATTTCGAAGAGCGTGTAGTTAATATTTTGTTTTAAAACGTTGATATTTAAGAAGTTGCAATGGTGAGGATAAGAAGATTAAAATTGTAAAAAATAATATGAAAATCAGGATTAAAATAAAAGCGACCACAGCATTTAGCATCGATTATGATTGGTTTGTAAAAGGCGGAAAAGAGTAGGAAGATGTGAGTGGTGGGAAAAAAGAAAAGAAAGGAAATAAAAATTATCTTAATGTGCAGGTGAGGGAAGAGAGAGGGCCCGCAGAACCCTAACCTATGTGTCGTGATAAAGATTGATAAAGCTTCATAAAAACACAAAAAAATAAGCGCCAAATCTGATTCATGCAAACACCACCACACACCATGAGCACCCCTAACCAGTCTTCCAGGAAGCCCAAGCGCCCTCACAAAAAGTCCCTCTCCCTCCCCGCCCGTAACGGAGTCACCGCTCCGGATGATGGCGGAGAAAGGACCGTTAGGAATCTCCGTTTGTCCAAGGCCCTCACCATCCCTGACGGAACCACCGTCTCCGATGCCTGCAGACGCATGGCCGCTCGACGCATCGACGCCGTTTTGCTCACCGATTCCAATGCTCTGCTTTCCGGAATTATCACTGACAAGGTTACCATACAATTTCACGCCATTCTTTTTGCTCTAAATGTTCTTTTCTCTTGTTCACGTTCCTGCGTGTCGTTTTCAGGACGTTGCCATTAGAGTCGTCGCCGAGGGGATGAAACCGGAGGAGACAACGGTGTCCAAGGTCATGACGCGGAATCCCGTCTTCGTGACGTCTGATACCCTTGCCATTGAAGCGCTTCAGAAGATGATTCAGGGTTAGCTTCGTAAATTTCCTCTGTCAATCTCGAACTACTAGTTAAATATTTTAAATATTTTGAAGCATTTTTCACAGATATTCCAGTTTCATTCTGGGTTTTTTTTTTTCTTCGCAGAGGATGATCGTTGTTGAACGTTATGTTAGTTAAGGGATATTAGTTTTTATTTACGTTACATAATCGTAGCTTGTGGGACCCTGTGTATATAAACATGTCTGCTCCATTCTAAAGTTAATTGAATTTGGAGGAAAGCACTTTCAGAGCTAGATATGGAAACGTTACATCACGTGACACATATTAGAGTTGGGCCATAACTTTATTGCCTTTTACTACTGCCTCCATTTTATCGTGAGAACTATTAACTAATTCTGAAAGATTAAGAAAATTATTAATTTAATTAATAGTATTGATCATTTTTTAAATTCATTTTTTATGACAACATTTAGTTGTTGCAGATACTGTTGTCTAATTAGTTTTAGAGTTATCTGTATATTAGGAATTTCGTTAAGTTATTGCGCTTATTTCCGATTGGAGAACAGTGTTAACGGAGTATCATAAATATTGCATCTATATTTTCTTTTTTCCTTTTTTATATAATGCGCAACGCTAGTGAAACACTTGAAACTAATGTATTTCTTCTATTACTCATTGAGTTAAAAGTCAGGTTAATTTTGTAAAAAAATAATGAAGTTAAAAGATGGTGTTAAGATATTTTAGATTGATTCTCAGCAAAAGTACCCAGCACTCTTTTACTAAATGTTTCATTTTTTGTTTATTTGTCCTTCTTAAGTGATTCCTCAATTTTTTTTTTTGGCGCTGAATGGCTTTAAACATTGTTATCTTGTAATCATGGTCACCGTGTGTTGTCCTTGTAGAGTTTTTGTTGCTCTGTTTTTTGTTTTGTTTTATTTTTGCCCGTTACGTTTTCTTCTTTAACTAGTTGATTATGCTAGAATCAGGCAAGTAATTTTAATAGATTCTCTCTGTGTATATATATCTAGTTTAATGGACTCATACACTGGCTAGAAAGTATTTGATTAAGCGAGAAATATAATTTGACTTTTCTTCCGATAGGTAAATTCAGACACCTCCCAGTTGTGGAAAATGGTGAAGTCATTGCCATGCTGGATATCACCAAGTGTCTTTACGATGCCATATCTAGGGTGGAAAAAGCTACTCAACAAGGGAGTGCCGTTGCTGCAGCAGTTGAGGGGGTGGAACTCCGACTGGCTGGTCAATTGTCTGGTTTGTTAACTGTTGTACTTTTACATACATTTTTATTTATGATGCTTCATGCTTTTACATAAACTCGAGTTGCTTTTCATTGCCTCTCGTACATCTATATTAATCTTTAAAGTAATGATAATTTGACACACCTCCACTCATTTAATATGATTTTTATAATAAGAAAATAAAAAATAATGTATCAAACGAGAATGAGTGTAGACATGTGTCAGAATATTTTCTCTAATCTTTATTACATGGTCGAACATAAGTTTAAATTTTAAGATAAAATATGTTTTGGTCCTCTAAAATTTTGAATTTAATTTTAATCCTTGTAAACTTTTTGTTTTAGTCCCTTTAATTTTGAAATGCACCACCACTTTTAGTTTTTTCAATGGCTTAGATAATGTTTTGTTGAGAGACAAAAAGTGGTTTAGATTACATTTAAGAATCTAAAGTGGGCATTTCAAAATTAGAATCACAAAATCTCGACAAAATGATTTAGTGAACTAAAACTGAATTTTAGATATTTTAGAGGAATCAAAATATATTTTATGCTGGCTTACTCTTAAACTGACTTGGCTGTCAAAAAGAAGTTAAAGCATTGTTGTCTCTCTGGCATAAAATAAGGCACAAAGGAACTGGCAATACGAAAAAAGTTTGGAACATTTTCTCTTTTATCTTATTTTTCTTTTTATGAGGTTCTATTATTCGCCTTCACCCCCCTTCCTACTTTACCCTCATTTTTTTTTTGCAATAGTTTTTTTTTGTTTCTTAAAATGCCCAGAGTGGTCAGTGTGAAAAACCTATTAGTTAATGACTCGTGTAGTTATTTGTTACTAAAACGAAAATATAGTTGTCGTCAGAGATACTATTTTTGCCCGTAATTCCTCCACTGTATTTAAAAAATTTCGAATATTTTTATGGATCAAGTGTAGGAATTGTTTGTTTATGCATATATACTTCAATGGCATACTTCAGATGTTAATTTGGAAGGTATACTCTGTGATGTTTGGGAAAGGTTGGTAAGTGGAAGACAAGATACTATCAAGAAAGAGACATTAAAACTTGCGAGTTCTGCTATCTAAATTCTTGGGCAGCTCACAGTAATATTTGGGAGTGTTGAAAATTGCTATGTATTCTCTTTGTTTTAATGATGCTAATTTTCTGTTTCAATTCTCAATGTTTTTGTCAGTTCCAAATACTTTTATTGAAACATTGAGGGAGCGCGTGTTCAAACCTTCCCTGACAACTATAGTTGGCGAAAATACAAAGTAATTTCACATCATATTTTCTTGTTCTTTTACATGTTGCCAAGTGACTCTTTTATAATTAGATATGATAGTTTTACAACATTCTGTAGCTTTATGTGTTTCTAGGGTTGCTATTGCATCAGTATCAGATTCGGTCTATGTAGCAGCAAAAAGGATGCGGGAGTTGCAAGTAAATTCAGCTGTGATTGTGATGGAAAATAAGATTCATGGGATACTTACGTACAATCTTTTTCCTTAGGCTTTTGTCTCTCTCCTCTTATAAATACATGATAGCAAATAACATTCGCACCTGCACCTTGTTTATAAAAAGCAATGTTCTTGATTGACATTTACCAAATGGACATTGGAAAATTTTGTTTTATGCACAGTATATTGTCCTGTGAATCCGTTTTGCAGTTCAAAAGACATCCTTCTGCGGGTCGTGGCTCAAAATCTTTCTCCTGAGGAGACTCCTGTGGAAAAGGTTGTTATTATTTTATATTCTTAAGTAACTATACTGGAAAGTGGTTTATTCTGAGATATCGTTTCATCTGCCTGGTGCTTATATTTGCTAGGTATTCTGAAATAATTTTGATTTTCTTCTTTATTCTTTCACTTTGTTACTTATTTTTTGTTAGGTGATGTCTCCAAACCCAGAATATGCATCTCCAGAAACAACAATTTTGGACGCACTGCATATGATGCATAATGGAAAGTACTTACATATTCCTGTGGTGGACAAAGGTTAGCTTTGCCTTAATTGCGTACGTACTTCCTAATGTAATTGTGCTAAGTATTATTTATTTTTCACTTGCAGATGGAATTGTTACTGCTTGTTTGGATGTTTTGCAGATAACTCATGCTGCAATTTCTCTGGTAAATTTCATGTTTGAGTCTCAAAATACATGATAAACTAAGCCTTTTAATGGATATTTTGAAGAAAAATATTCAGGTTATCCAGTGTGTTGTGTGTCTGGGACTCTGTTTCGGTTGATAACTGATGCTGCATAATAATGATTTTTATAATAATTGGACCATTACTAATATTGAACAAAAAATAATATAATCTTCATTCTTGAATATTATGAATTAAGAAGCATGTACATTACTAACATTTGGTACTATTAAAAGGATTATGGTGTCCTGTTTATAAGTTGTGTACTTTGTAGGTTGAAAGTAGTCCCGGTGCATCTAATGATGCGTCAAACACAGTTATGCAAAAATTTTGGGACTCAGCATTTTCTCTAGAGCCGCCTGAAGATTTTGACACCCATAGGTAGGTACCTTGTTAAATGTATTCTGTTTTCTATGTGTTTGTTGAGCTGTTTTTTTGGTCGCACAAAAACACATGAAACAAAAACACATGAAATCTTAGTCCCTACTAATGAAAATATCTTAGTCCCTACTAATGAAAATATAGGACTGACCAGAAAATCAATCGAAGGACTTGACAAAAATTAAGTTTAGGATGTAGAGTTTAGTCTGATTTTATTTATTAACTAACAAATTAATGCAAGGTGGGGACATTTAAAAGAATGAAACTAAAAAGGAAAAATCTAAACTAAATCTCTTTGAAGAAAGAAAGAAAATAAAGTAAAAGAAAAGAAAAAGAAATAGAAATCTAACTAATAGGAAATGAACCTAAAATGTACAACGAGATGTGATATGAAACCGAACAAAACAGTTAGAAATAGACAAAAACAGAACCTATTTAATATCTCTACAAAGTAAAATTCATTACTCAAAAAATACAAATTCAAATGAAAAGCCAATATGAAATCAATAGCCGAACTAATTCAAAGCATATTCAACAAACATAAAAGCTAAGAAACCTAAATGCTAAATGATCATGAACCTATATGAAATACTAAAATGAAATAATGGGTCTAACCTGGAAAGTGAAAGAATAATGCAGTGAAATAAAAGCTTAAAGTGAAATGAACCATGAGTAAAGTACCCAAAATCTAAAAAAGATTAAAACTAAAATCCAATCTTTAGAACTCTCAAACAGAAATGATCAATTCTAAAACATTTGGCAAAGGAAGAAATTTTTATGGATGAAGAATCACTCAATCAGAATCTAAAATTTGGAAATAAAAGAAATTCAACTAAAACTAAAATCATTCTAACAGAAACACCTACAAATATTACTCAAACAATGAATCATTGATTAAACTCACGAATTAGAATCAAAATTGCAGAGATTAGTGCACAAAAGTGTTCATTTACAACTCAGGAAGACGTCCTGTAAATTTATAACCACTGTGGGGTTTTTAAGTCCCAATTTAGAACTTAAAATGTGTAAAATTCTATTCAATGCACCAAACCGCAGCAAGTTCAACTCTGGTTCAAGTTTGTAACCAATATCAGAAGCACATTCCTATCCTAAATGCAATTAAAAGTTACACCTAATCTTTAATGCACCTTTAAATTCCTAATAAAAACAATTGGCAGAAGCAAATCATCATTCTCTACTTGAATTTCCACAAACAATCTGGAATCCAAAAGAACTAACTAAGCTACTTGCAATCAATTAAAAAAACCTAATTAAAAATTACCTAAACAGAATTGCCATCACATGAACTCAAAAAATATACCTAAAATTGGGTAAAACTTAATACTGAAACATAAAAGCAACATATGCATGAAAAATAGAATAAACAATTAGAATCTAAACGCTGAAACATAACAATACCAAATCAGAAACTGTAAAATGCACCAATCAATTGTCCAGAGGCATCAGAATTCAACACAAGCTTCAACTATCACTATCAAAGCAAATAACAACCTAAAGTTACAACTAAATCAATAGAAAGCATGAAAACTGCCTTAACTACAAGGTAAAACCACAATAGCAATAAAAAAATAGAACCATGGCAACGGAACTGAAATTTATTAAAAGGAAAATGGAAATTAAACCAATAGAATGAAACCGAGACAACCACCCTACGAAGAACGCGTAAAAACCCTAGGAAAACCAAATCTCTCGAACACACACCTGTACAAAGTCGGTCGTGTCTCTCGTCCAAAAACCCCCTACGCTACGTATTGTCTATTTACATACCCCTTTATATAGGGGTCTGAATCAGAGAAAAAGAAAATAAAGGAAAAGAACCTTCTTCGCTTTTTCTTCTCATCCGATAGTGTCTCTTCTTCACTTTGCTTCCAGCTCCTCTCTGGACCCTTCGATCAACTCCACCTCACCGCCGATTAGAGCTTCCCAGATCTATTCATCTTCGTTCTCCTCTGGGCAGCGACACACGAGCCATGGCTCTTCTCTTCCTCGCGTTTTCTCCCGCACAAACCCTAGTTCGAGGGAGTGCTCTTTTGCCAAATGACTTGTGTGCGAATGAACCCCTCAAGCAAAGGCAGTTTCAGCCTACCAAAACGACGTATTTCCACTTAACTTCAGCCCAGATTCCATTCAGCCAATGGCCCAATGTGCATCTGTGGACTTTTCAGCCGAATTGACCAGAGACTAACCTATAAAAAGAGAAAAATGGAAGAAGGTTTAAACAGAAAAAAAAAAAAGGTTATATAAACAAAACTATAAAAAATATTTTTATTTTGAAATTAAAAAAAAAGAGAGACTAAAAAACTATTTATTTAAAAACATTATTCATCATCTAAAAAGCATTATTTTTACAAAACTCTAAAATTAAAATAAAAACTCTAAACTATCTTAATTCTAGAAAATTAAAAACTAAAAGAAACTAAAATTATAATACAGAAAAATAAGAAAAATTGGGGAGTTATCAATTTTGTTTTGTTCTGTAATTAAGCATACAATGTCTGATTGCAGTGAAAACTCTGCACTGGTGACTTTGGACGGGGCAGATACGACAAAGTCTACATATCAGTCTGTAGGTTTTGGAAATTCATTTGCTTTTAAATTTGAGCATCCCAATGGCAATGTGCGTCGATTCTACTGTGGTAAGTGACATCTTGGGGAAAGCTTAGCGTGAACTTTAATTTACTGGCCTGCGTTTTGCTGTCGCTGTGGACTTCCTGACCATAAGTCTGGATTTATAATATTTAGAAGTTGCAAGTATTTGCTGCTGTCTTTTTTATAGGTGCTGAACATGTAGACGAGCTTGTATCTGCTGTCATGCAAATAATTGGGGATTTTAATGACGGAGAACGCCCTAAAATTCTGGTATGTTTTATTCTAAGATTAGTTTAGTCTGCCTTTTGGTCATACTAAATGTAAATATTATGATATGGTGTCGGGTTTTACTTTTTTCTTCTAGTATAAGGATGATGAAGGTGATGATATTATTCTTGAGACTGATAACGATCTTGCGGCTGCTGTCAGCTATGCTAGGTCTGCAGGACTGAAGGTGAAGTTGTCTTCTTTTGTTTGTCTTTTCATTTGACAATGTGGCCTTTCCATGGATCTGTTGTAATGTCTTAGATGCATGCTTACACTAAGCGTCTTTTTTTATTTCAGGCATTAAAATTGGATTTGGTGTTTGCCACTTCGACCAAAACAACAAAAGTACCATCTGATACAGCGAGTATACAGAAAACCAGTACATTGACTCTCCGTTCTGGAATTTTTGCGGGTGTTATTGTTCTTGCGAGCGTTAGCGTATTGGTGTACTTAAAGCGCTCTAAACAGTAATAGATTTGCTAGCTTGAAAGCAAACATGCTATATTCTTATTCTAATTATTTCCAGAGGACACGGAATAGGTGTATATGATGTGGAGGTTTTCTAATCACCTCTTTTTATCTTTTTCTTGTTTGGGTCACTAATGTATTTATAACTTATGATATAGTCGTAATTTTAAGTGTTACATTCTTCTGTGTTAAGGTACTCTCAATTCTTTATACATCGAATTTTCATCACCCACACGGTGTTCTATTATCAGCTTTAGATCATCGTCAAAGTCAAGCCATTTGAACCGGGAAACGGTTTATGTTTCTGAACTGGAAACATTGTTCAGATCATATACTTTTGGCTACAATATAGAACATCTACCTAGCTAGTGATATGGGGAAAAAAGCACTTTTAACTGTTTTCTAAACAGTGCTGGATATGACCTTAACTTGACCCGTAGCTTTCTATATTCTTAAAAGTGGGTAATATTTGCGTCTTATGTCTGTTAATAGTTTGATTGTAATTAAATTGATAATAATTAAATAATGTTATTTTAACTTTGAAGCATAAAATGTTAAGTAAAATTAAATGAAAATAATATAATATTTAAAGTCATAATATTAAAATTAAATTTTATATATAAATTTCAAATACTTGATTCATAACTGCTGAAATACAATTTTTAAAATTAACATGAAATTATAATAAACGTGACAACTCAGTAATCATCTATTAAGCAGGTACACAAACAAAATAAATATAATCAATATAATATTTTATTGTCACAATTTTTGGTTAAATCCATACCAATTAATATTTTTTTTAGTCAAGAAACTGATTCCAGCAGATTGTTGATGATTTTGTCCAGTCTTCCTGGTTTTAGACTGATTCTTTGCATGACCTTTTTTTGGATTCATATCTATGAAAGATCTAGCACGAAGGCACCCGACATCTTATTTGAGAGCCATATTATCGATGAAAATGAAATAAGGTTATTTTGCCTTGAGATCAATGCTCAATTGTATTACACTTTCTGCAGCTTACGTTCCACAGTAGCAGGTTCTTTTAACCCTTTGGGTGACAGGTATAGTAATGATGAAGACGAAACTATGTTGTATCTTAAACGTGATTGTGCTAATTCAAATAAAGTATGGATAGAAATCAGGATTTATACTCAACAGAACTGGAGTTGTCAACAAATATAAAAAGTTCAGATGGCACTATCTTTGCAGTGGCTTGATGGGTCATTTGGAAGCAAGAAATGCAATCTGACTCTCCGTAAACAGACCAAGGTGGCGCGGAATCACTCATCACAGACCATGCTTATTTCATACGGAAACCCAGGGTAAAGCTGGCTTCGTTTATCTTTCGGGATCAATTAGGCAATTGATAACAGATTTTCAGGTGCTTGTGGGCTCTCCACCACTTTCAAAGCTGAATTAATCTCAACACTATATGGTAAACAAAAAGCTTAGGAAAATGGGTAATAGATATTTGAATATCGTTTCGGACATGTAATTCGTTAGGACTGATTTAGAAATCTCCTTTATTAATAATGAAGCATTAAATAATAAAAGAAATCGTTTTTACTGTATAAAATGCAATAATTGAGCATTAAATGCAAGATCAATATTATTACAAATGAAAGTCACTGGCAATCGAAATATCGAATAGTTTGTCATCAATAGCTTTCATTAGCAAACACAGTCAACACCTGCTAATGACTGAGGTACACTACAGACAGCAGTAAACCTACCCTTTGCTGCCATATATGGATAAAAGGTTAAAGAGAGACCGATTTTCAAATCTAATCAACAACGAACAAGACAAGAATCAAATCGCAGCTATATGAACTAGCAACCACAAAAACATTAGTAATTTCTACAAATACTTTCGTGCAAGAGCTCGGACTTTGGTATCAAAATGCGACGACGTGATCCGGGAGCCAGGCAAGTACAGGGGATTGAGGAGAGTCTGCAATTTCCCAAACAAACAATAAAGTTACTTCATCTTTTATCATTTCAACAATCCATAAAATGAGGTTTACAAACAAAATTAATATAAGAATTTGCACTTATTTCCACAATCAAATTAAGAGAACAATTAACAATTTCAACTTCTTATACTGATAAGAGTGTTCCCAATCTTATCCTCTCGAGCAGAACAAAAAGTAGTAGTTAAAACTCTGAAACTCCAACAACCGAAAAGAAACCATTGGGAACTTATTTTGCATTCTGCATATTGATACAGGAAGAATATTGTTTGCCAAAACAAGTAAGGATGGAATTTTGTAACACTTCTAAAAATTGCTCCTAACCTTATTGTCGTGGGTTTGGGCCCCACTGTGGGCACTAAAATATTCTAGGCAAGAGAGATGACCTCCTTTGCTAAAGCACATAATGTTTGTTGACTTTTCTATGTTTTCTTCAACTCCTTTTATAATTGAGTAAGCTTCTAGGCTTATAATTTTTATGCTAAAATTAAGATCATATCCCTAATTTTGTTCCTTGCATATATGTTTATTTCCTTATTTGATGATTATTTGATCCTACCTACTAGTATTAGGATTTGCTATAGTATTTGGTAGATTTGTTCTAGATTACGTAGTTTTTGTTTAACTATGATAAAATCTTTCCATATTTATATGGACAAATATATTCTCATTTACTCGTTAATATTTGTATTATTATATTCCTAATAAATATTACGTGATTAATCTTATCCTGAATACGTCATATATTCACTACATACTTTCCTAGGTCCGATTGACAGAGCTTATCTAAAGGTAGGCCAGGATCCTACCTCTCACTATGCAGCCCCCTTTGACAAAACTTATCTTAAGGTAGGTCGGAATCCTACCTATCACCACAAAAACTTTAAAATACCAGTTTGTCAATTGTCATTCTAGTTGTAATAATGTACGAAGTATCTAATAGGTAGTTTAGCATACCTATTATAGTGAAACATTGAATTGGTAATTAGGGGGAAAACGTAGAATGTGGCTAATTAAACATTTTGATAAGACTGAGACCAGATGTTTTTTTATTCCAAGAGCTACAGATACTTTGTGTAGTCAGCAAAGCATGCTTCAAGGAACTGATAAACATGAACTTTCTCATAATCCCGTTTAAAGAGAAGGATATTGTAGACTAAGAAAAGGCCACATACGAAACTGAAAAAGTAATGAAATGATAAAATTAAACATGTTATTGGGGTGAGCAAGAAAAAAAAAAACATATTACCTTTATGTAAAGCTCGTGCACCTCTTGGAAGAAACTTTTAATGCCATCATCATTACGAGAGTCATGTAGCAACATCAATCTGGTATGTATGATAAGTCAAGGAAAATCTCACACAAATGCAGAAAAAATGTTCGTAAGCTGTAAGAATTCTCCATTCTTGGCTTGTTCATTTTGTTCCCCTTCATAATAATGATTCTTTAACCCATTTGTCACATTGATTTAGTTTAGAATTGAGCAAGTTATTTTGTTTTCTTTTAAAATGAACTATTCCTTGTGCTCCGAAAAAAGAACCCTTTATTTAATTTTTTAAGAATTTTTTTTTTATCAAGTCTTAACTTATAAATGTTTATGTTAATAATTCAGGTTTGTAACAAATTTAAAAATACATATGGTTGTGACAAAAAGGAGACATTAAAATAATTATGTGAATTCGCATTCACAAGAAAGTGAGCAGGATCAATGGCATAATTATACAATTAAAGAAGCAAACTATATTCAATGGTCCTTAAAGGTGGGTACTCAGTCTTCATTTTTTGGGATAAAACAAGGTTAAACAAAAAAAAAAAAAGTGAACAACATGAAAGGTGAAAAGGGAAGGTTTACAGCAGAAGGAAAACTGTATGATTTAATCTATTGTAAGGTAGATAGTTATTTGTCTGTAGTTAGTTGCATCTGAGTTCTATAAAGTTAAAATGGACAGTTTTAGCAATTTCTGACTTCTATAAAGTTAGAATGGACAGGCTTAGCAATTTCTATCTTTATTTTGTAACTTGTGAAGGTTAGGGAGGGAGAGTCTAGTTCTCTCTAATAACCAGAGGCTTAGCAATTTCTATCTTTACTTTGTAACTTGTGAAGGTTAGGGAGGGAGATTCTGGTTCTCTCTAATAACCAGAAAGTTATTTGTTGTTTAGGTCCTCTCTTCAGAGGAAATTCAATGTGAATGCTATATTACATTTTACAGTTTAACCAAGTTCATTCGTATAGGTCTGTAATACCTATCATTGGTATTCAGAACCACTTTCCTGGTACTGTGGTGGCTGTGCGGCATGGTCAAAACAAGAATGGAGGCAAGATTGCCAAACCTCTAAGGCTTTAAGGGGATTTTTCGGTCTCACATGTTATTATAGATGTCTTGTCAAAGGATATGGTAAGATTGCCAAACCTCTAACTTGTAATACCTATCACAACACAAGAAGGGCAATACACCTTTTTTTGTCTCAACTATAAATTAACCCCACATATAAAGGATATGACCAGCTGTAACATACACGGACACCATAAGCTCATTAAACCTGTCTACCGATTTCAAGTACCTGCATACCAAGGAACAATATGTTAAGAAAAAGAACATATAAAACAGGAAGCTCAAAAGAGGATCATGATGTCAAAAGTTTCAAATTTCAACTACAATTATGTATCAAATAAAAATTTAACTCACATAGCACTAGTAGTCCATGCGAGGTCCTGAACAATATCCAAAGCAGCATGGAGGATAAATTGATGCAGCTGAGCAGCATCCTCTCTCTGTCACCGGAGCATGGAATTGTAAAATGATGTAAATTTGGTGAAGTAAAAGAACAAACTACTTTAAAAGCCACATAAGACAAGCTGAAGCACAAGATTCAGATAAGCAATTAAATTAATCAGGTGAAAAAACCAAAACAAAAAACAAATTAACCATAACATTTTTCACATAATAGCGAAAAAAAATCACACAACTTAATGGTGGTCATGGTACAATCCACCTAAATAGTCTAATTACCAATATCTAGCAAGCAGCATGTTAAACAATATAAATAAACTTCATAAATGAACAAAAAGCTTGAAAATCACAAAAGCTAAAATGAAATAAATAAAGAAGAAAACCACACTTTAGCAGCTACTCCAACTTCAGCTTCATATATAGGAATGTCATTTCTGCTAACAATGATGAAACAGGCAGTGGTTGCCATTATGAATACCCTGGACACAAAAGGCAAAAGAGGATATAAATATATTATTATTATACTTATGTCCAATATATCAATAAAGATTTCAAAATCACAGAAAAAAAAAACAAAAGAAAATCCTAGTGATTTGAAAATATTTGCTTGCGTGCAAAAGCACAACAAATTAATCAATTGAAGAAGCAGGCACTGTCGTGTTCATTGAGTGTTGTTAAAATCGCGAGTAAGATCGTAAACTCGCACGATCCTGCGAGTTTGGACCACCAAGAGTAAACGCGGAGGACGGATCGTAAACGGACGGATCGTGGGCCGTGTCAATCCTTCTCGTCCTATGATAGACGCAACCCATGAGAAACCCAACGCTCTTACCTTTTTCTACTAGGGTTACGTTCGCATAAAGGAATGCCGCCCTCGCTTCGGATTCGCCGGCGATTACCGCTCTCGCCGTCGTCGACGCTAACCACTCTCGTAGTCGTCGGCACTTGCAGTCAGCTATACTTAGCCTCTGTTTCTCTACTTTTTATTTTGCTCTCCATCTCTGTTCCTGCTAGAGTTTCTTTTACCACTTATGGGTGGCTTAATTCGTAAGGAAGTAAGGGTAAAATGACACTTTTTACATTCATTCATTCTATTTAATTTTATATTTATTTGACACATAATAAAAAGAGTAAAATAATTATTAATAAATAAATTTTTATATTTTTTTTAAAAAGAAAGAATAAAGAAAAAAAAATGCCAAAGTAAAAAATTTATGTACTGGTGAAAGTGTCATTTTTCTTCTTCTGACTCCAGTTTTGAAAGAAAAAGATATCATCTCCTCTTATTGCTTCTTTTTTATGTATTAAATTTTAATACTTAAACTTTTTATTATTATTATTTTGTGTAAATTATTTTTATCATATTTATATATTATTTTTTTTATCATACATCTGTTTATAAATATAACTTTTGTTCATGAATATATATTTTTTAATTCGTTGAGTAAAGAGAATTACGATTCTTTTCTTGTCATTTCGATCCCTATCGATCATCTGAGTTTAAGTTCACTCCACGTCTTTCTCAGTGGACCAACAAAATAAGTACTTAGAAATGAAAAGAGAATAATGTGATTTTCATGAAGACAGAAACTATAACGATTATTGGTCCAAAACCACAAAGACAAAACTAAAGCACATTATTTCTTTACATTTTAACAACCTTTTTTTTGTTATGAGAAGTACATTTAACGTATAATTATAAAGAGAACAGAAAATCACTACTGTCTACTTAGAAAAAATTATTTAATTTATTTTGATTGATCACACTTTAACTTATAATTATTTATTTTGAAGTTATCCTCCACCCATGTGACTGATTATCTGTTATGCTCAACAGTTCTTTAATTTGCCACTTAACGAATATACTTTTCACCATTGGTGGGAAATAGGATTACAAAACATTCCACTCCACTAAGTAGCAAAATATGCTACCTGCTTACTAGGTTTGATAGTACAGGTTAGATAGTTCCGATTAATTCAGGTACATCAAACACCATGGAATTTTAATCCAAAAGTGCACTTCCAACCCAATTGCCATACATCAATTAATAAGAACCACACAAGTTAAACAGAAGGGAGATCTACAAAAGATCCCTCATTCCTTTACCCTTCTCTGTTAAATTCACGTTTACAGCCTATACAGACTCTCTCAAGTTTCATGATACAGTTCAAATTCTAAGCAAAGAACGTGACATAAATAGACAATGCTCAATTTTTCTTTGGGGCATATTCCACCAGTTTATCCAGCATGGAAAAATGCCAAATAGCTAAAACGGGTTTGTTTAACAGAAATTGATCAAGCATTATAATTTTTCAGAAAATAAAAAATGCATGGTATCCTTTATAATTTCAAAAATCCTTATCCTGAAAGATTTGGACACAGTTTCATCGTCATGGGTTTCTACCTATACAACACTATTAACACTGCACAATAGGGACCGGTGTAAAAGACATTCAGTAAAAATTGCACCCAAGAAGAGTGACCTATAATCAGGAAGCCAATATTTTAACACAAGGCTTAACCGCGTCTGACTATTGCAGTTTCAGTCAACAAGGAAAATTGAGTTTCATATTGGCTAATAATGTCTAGGACAGCTTGAAACATACGCACGAACATAAGACAAATCATTAGTTCCTAAAAGCTCATACACATCAAAACAAACGATTTGAAAATAAAAATTGATACACAAATATCAATATTTAACGATTAAAAGTAGCACTAGTTATTGGTGGAGCCTATTATAAATAAGTAAGATACTATTTAAAATATACATATTATTTTCATGAAAATATGATGGCAATTATAACAGAAAATTACACGATATTGGTGCTCATATTTTATGAGCAGCTTTATATGCAAGGGCTAATAGGTAGTAGGAGGGAATTTTAAAGACAGAATAAAAACACCTAGCCCCATTCTCGGAAAACTTAGTTCTATTGGGTAAGGTCTTGATGAAGTCACTAAAGTAATATAGAGGGGAATGTGTTCATTACAGGTCAGGAACTGCTGTAGTGGAACAGTTTAGTGTAGCAGCCATAGCGGGACAATTATTGGGCTGAATAGTGGTGCTATGCTCTGATTCCAGAAAATCCCTCAGAACAAAGATCTTATGGCTTTCTGAGAGAGTATGTTTGGGATTTCAATTTCCAAAAATGAAATTTACAACGGTAATAATAATGAAACTGATCAACAAGACCTGGATTTAATACACTTGATTCATGATTATAGTAAACTTGCATTTGACTGTTGCCTGTATTTACTTACAGTTACATGTTTTGTTTAAGACACCTATGACTTTTATTGTTAAATATGAACACCAATAATTTTGAGTAATGTTTAGCACTTTTTAGAATTTGTATGTAATAGCATGCATCATACAAACCATATAAAAAAAGAAAATTCAAAATAGCAGCTAGCCTGTTATACTCTGTCCCTCTTCTTGGCTCTGTATCTATACAGAAGTACAACACACCCTATCAGATATTTCACATTTAGTATTGACAGTATGTCTACAATCTTAATATATCCTCCTACATGGCAGTGTCTGATTCATCACCTCTTAAATGGAAGTTTCTATACAGATACAAAGCCAAGAAGAACTAAGAAAGAACATCTGGAAGAAGCTCTGCTTTGATTTGTTCTGTTTTACTTGATGCTGAAACATTTGATGTTCACTGTCTTCAATTCAATTTACCTTAATCTCACATCGCATTGGACTAAATGGTGTGTTTGGTTTTGAAGAAAGAAATAGAAAGGATGGAAATAGAGAAGAAGCACAAGGAGAAAAAGAGAAACAGGTAAGAAATAAAATTGAATATTTAGTTGCTTGTTAGAATAGAAACACGAGAGAAATAGAGAGAGTACTTTGAAAGTTTTGTAATTTGATTAGTTTGATAGAAAATAAAGGTAGAGATATAAGTCAAAATAGGTATGAAATAGTGGAGTAGGTCCCACCATATTTTAAAATTAATCCTCCCCTTATTCTCCATCAACCAAACTAACCAAATTAGTTCTCTCCCTATCCCTCCTCTGTACCAAACAAACTTTAATTGTTTTACAATTAGGTTGCATTTGTAAACATGTTAGAATATGAAACATAACATGAGCTCCTTTTTTTTTGTGAATTTAAGCTGGACTAAAACATTTCTGTAACCCCAAAAAGTTAATCCTTAGATAAAATGGAAGGAAACAATGGTTCAGTTCCATTAGGTCCTCCACACACCGAATGCTAGATTAAAGAAAACAAATTCCTATGATGTAGGATAGAGTATCCAAGCAGAACCCACCAAAAACAAGCCAGACCCAGGAGTGAAAAGATATTACTGACCTATCACAGCTATGTAACATATCCAAGAATGGTAAATGCAAATGAAATGGGTGGACATCTCCTTTTTAACAATGGTACAAAAGTCCTAAATGAAAAGATTTCTTTAAACACTTCATTTAATAACTCTTGTTTTAACAAAAAGAAAAAAATTTAATTTGTTTTCAATATTATCAAATAGCCAAATAACTCTTAACTAATTTGGCATTTGGCTGCAAATGCCACAACAGTATTCTACAAGCTGATCCCATCTAGTAAGTCATTGGCATATGGAATCGAACCCAAAGTAGGCCAATGTTAGCAATTGATAGTGAAAAGGGATTTTTCATACACATACTAAGTCCTGATCGAAGTGAATCTCCCATAGATAGATGTAAAAGTTACTTTGCACAAAAAGAACAAGACTTTAAAAACAAAATAGAAGGTTAAACAAAATGAATGAAATCAACATGGAAACACAAAATCAATAGAATAGAAACGAAGCACAAACTCAAATAACCCTAGATCTGGTAGAGAGGAAATGAACGGAGATTAGAGAGCCAAAGTGACAAACCGGCGAGCGCGAAATACAGTTCTGAAGAAGAGAGAGGGAGAGCAGGAAGCTCTGGACCAATACGAAGGTAGAGTAAAGGAATTATATATTAGTGGAATTTAAATTTCGATACTTTAAATTAATAAAAATATTTTATAATACTACTAATTATTGTTTTCCAACTAACTCTTATTTATCAATTTTACGAATTTTGTTATTAAATAATAAAATTTTATATTCTATTCTATCATTTACATTTAAAACTTCTCATATCACATGTTTGTCCTCTTGTATCTTTGTTTGAATTGGATGAGTTGAATAGTGAAAATGCAAACAAAAGCTTATACTTATTTTAACTTTGCACAGGCATGTTTAATTGATGAATAAAAACTTGTTTGAAAAGCTTTTCTTACCAGATTCAACTTACAATACAGTTTGGCTCATCTAGTTCTTATGCATTTTCAAATTAAGCAACTTTAGTATCCAAATTTTAAAGCAAAAATTCAAACAGACTTTGGACACTGAATTTGACTCCAATACAACAATTAAAAGTTGCTCAAAGTAGCAGAACAGTGTAATGGATGGCTAGCAAAGATCTAGGTGCTAAAACCATATTTAAAACACAAAATGAGCCACGCAAAGAAGGTGCAGATCGGCCAACTGCATTTTTGTGTTCTGTTGAATTTTTCTCAAAGCATCCAAGCTATGCCTAAGCATTTCATGGCTTATATGGTATGCAATTGCTTTTGACCAGAAGAAACAACTCACAGTTTGCTAAAATTAGATGTGCAACCAATGGAACAATATCCAATTTTGAAATAACTTCAAGGAAGTGATCTAAAACTCATAATCTAATTGCATATCTGTCATCAAGCTCATTCAAACGAATTTCACAGCTCTTTGATGATGTACAAAATTTACTTCCAATCATAATTCACTTGATTCACAGAAAATGAAGATGTAGCTAATTAACTCAGATTTAAAATGACAATGAAAACCAATGCATAGCAATGCACATGAGTTGAACATAACAGAACAAGATTCATAAATAAAATGACTTAAACATTGAAATGGTCTGATTGAAAATAAGAATATCAACAAAGCAACAAAAAGCTGGACAAAACACATACTCAACAGAACCTAAAATAACATCCAGTGATGGTAATTTCAGTGAAACAGTGCACATGCAAATCAGAAACAGAAAAAGAAATTTAATGACAGTGATGAACGAAAAGCAACTGGACTTAGCTCTTGGAGACAACTTGAAGCTCGGATTACCACTTGATAGCTTCGTCCAGAGGCATTGCTAAGCAGAGAGCAGCGAGAATGGAACAATGGAGGTTAATGGTGAATCTGGCAGCGGAAGTAAAGAGGTTTTGGTCACTGTTTGGAATGGAGGAAGGATTCTATGGTGCAACTCTAGCTCAGGCAGCCTACCATCTATGGGAGGAAGCTAGAGGGGTAAGGGAGGAAGCAATGAGAGTGACTCTTAGTGCAGAGAAAGGTTGGAAATGCATCAGTAGAGTTTTCTCTATATAATCCAAAAGTGAAGTTTACATATGGTGCTAACGTGAATTTATAGGGGGATTCACGTTGCTGGTGTATTGCTAATGATCAGCCCAAATACGTGGATCAAAGGCCACGTGGCTAAGGAAAGAAAAATGTGCGGAATTCTAGAAGAGCAACAAATACATGTGTTGGAAAGTAAATCTGGAACGTTGCAGCTGAGCGGCAAGGAGGGTGTGCTCAGAGCCACCCGGTCAACTTTTTCCTACAAGTTGGACTTCTTCTACCCTTCTCCATGTTCTGGTATGGGCCTTGTTGGATCATCTAGTTGGGCTTCTGGCTTCCATTCAAAGTGTGTAAAGAGCACTTGGCTTTCTGGAGGGAGATCTTCAAATGCTTGTTGTATCTTCTTAGCCATTCCACGGGTGATGGGTCCATGATTTAGCAGTGTGCTTGGACCCCGTCTATCAGATTAGGTTGGAGAAGACATGCACTATTTGGTTGCAGTTCATCACTTTCATATTTGAAGGAGTAGGGACTCGTGGAGGCATGATCAATCCAAGATTCATAGTTGCATTGAGTATGCTTTGCTTCCAATAAAGATAAGCTTCTGATTCATTATTGTGTAAGTGGATGTCCTTGTCCCAGATTCTACGAGGGTTGCTCAACGAAGGTTTTGTAAGAGCTGGCCTTGTACTCCTTTTAGAAAAAGATTGACCAAGTTTCTCAACCAATAGAGGGGGTGAATTGGTTTTGTTTTATAAAAATTGTTCTTTTAAAACTCTTTTCAAAATCTTTGATCCTTTATTAGAAAGCAAGCAAATAAAGAAAGTAAGGAAATGTAAAAGAGAAAGGATAAAAAGATCAACACCACAGTTTATAGTGGTTCGGCCTCAACTGCCTACATCCAATCTTCTTTCAATCAATCTGAGATTGAAAGGATATCACTATTAAAAACATTTATGTTGTTGTTGTAATCAAAAACACATATGGGATATATGGGTTTAGCTTTTACATAGCTCCCCCTATCAACACTCTTAATAATACTAATCTTTTTCATCTTCAGAGGTCTTTCATCAATAGGAGGTAATCTGGGTGCAATGGTGTCTGGCATGACAAGTACCTTTTTTAGGGGTTTGTTTCCATATTCATTTGCTTGAAGCACGGTCAGAGCCATGTTGCGATAAAATTCTTTCGGAAGGCCGCCTTTTACTTCCCACGGATGAACTATAGTGAACTTAGATAGATGAGGAAAGAGTTTGATGTTGCCTACATAAACTCCTAGAGGACTTGAGTTATTGTGTTCAATGCTTGAAGCACGGTCAGAGCCATGTTGCGATAAAATTCTTTAGGAAGGAGGGATGAACTATAGTGAACTTAGATAGACGAGGAAAGAGTTTAATGTTTCCTACATAAACTCCTAGAGGCCAACCACACATGATTGCTAACAAGACTTATATAATCACATGCATAGGCACAGTGAATATGCATGACATAAGTTCAAGCACATATACAAATATAAACAACAATTTTGCTATATGTGTGCAAGAAACTATTAGAAACATTTATGTTGTTGTCATAATCAAAAACACATATGGGATATATGGGTTTAGTTTTTACATAGCTCCCCCTATCAACACTCTTAATAATACTAATCTTTTTTATTTTTAGAGGTCTTTCATCAACAGGAGGTAATTTGGGTGCAATGGTGTTTGGCATGACAAGTACCTTTTTCAGGGGTTTGTTTCCATATTCATTTGCTTGAAACACGATCAAAGCCATGTTGCGATAAAATTCTTTAGGAAGGCCGCCTTTTACTTCCCACATGTGAACTGTAGTTAACTTAGATAGACAAGGAAAGAGTTTGATGTTGCCTACATAAACTCCTAGAGGACTTGAGTTATTGTGTTCAACAAATGAATGCTCAATTTCCTTTCTTATCTTTTCATCCTTAGACGATTTTGGTTGATGAGTAGGTTGTGACTCATGCCGAATGAATGCCATGGACCTTGTTGGTATGCAATATGGTGGTGACCGCTTGAGACCCAGATATATTTCTCTGATTATAATAGGTGCAGGTAGAGCAACTATGGAATCTGGTGGAAGATTCAAATACTCACTTAAGGGTATGTGGTGATATGACAACTGATAAGGAATGGTTTCATAGGGTATTTCAATGGTAACTCTGTGGACAGGTTCAAAATGGGTAAACTTTTGTGGCTATCAAGTGAGCATTCAACTTCATAGTCTTTATTGTAAGGTATGCTCAGGAGTGGATAGTCGAAGGGATGATGTGGAGTAGGCTGATAATTTGGAGGATAGAAGGACGATAAGTTTAAGGTGAGTTTTGGGTTTGAAGTATTATAAAGATAAGTGGCTTAGGGTTACCTACGCCTGCAGATTTCTCTACGGTCACCATATTTGTTTCTATAGCAATTGACTTCTGTTAGGGTATAAGGTGGAAGGATATTCAATATAAGTAATGTTAGGGGCTGGAAAGTATATGAGAGGAAGAGGTATACGAGAGAAAGAGAAGGGCGGGAAAAATAATTAAAGTAGCAAAGGCATATCTCAATATTTTATTCAATATAAGTTAAATATAGTAAATAAATATATTCGTATTAGAGGCATATCTCAATATATTATTCAGTATAAGTTAAATATGGTAAATAAAGCTAAATATATTTGTATCAGATACTGATAGTAAATAGGATTATTTTCTAATATTCAGTACATTTTGGGAGGGAACTAATTAGTATAAATAAAGGGGAAGCCTAGGGTTAAAGGGATGCTTTTGATTTGTGAGTTTTGTAAGAGAGATTATGCTCTCAGGTAACTGATGGAGATCCTGCTCCCAGTTATTAGAAATAATTGACGGAGGTTATGCTCCCAATTATTGTTTGCTTTTCTATTTGATTCAGATATTCTTATCAATAAAAAAAAGGTTTATTAAGCTATTTTCCATTGTTCCTTGTCCGTGTGAGTGTGTTAGGAAGCTTTCTAGTTACTCCCATACTCAGGTACGTAACAACTTCTCAAGCATCAACTCACGTGAGGACTGAGCAAAGCTTTCAAATGGAACAATTTGCAGTTCAGCTCCGTCTTGACCTAATGCACGTACATTAGACACAATGTTTATAGGTCGTTTGACCACCAGTTTTTGCCTTTTTGTTGGTGGTAGTGTTGTCGTAGGTCGACTTTGTGCTTCTTTCCTCGCCAGTTTTCTCAGGTGTTCAATAATCATTCCATCATTGGAGTCCGATTTTTATTCAGAGGTTCCTCTTCTAATTGTCGCCATCATTGCTGTCTTTTTTTTATTGAAAAGTCTTAATAGACTTTCCACTCTTTGACTACCATAGTTCTTCTATGAGAGGAAGTGAGGGGAAATGGATACATTTTCTACCAAAGGACTTGGAGATCGTTGAACAACAGCTACTTGTACTTCATGTTCCTTAGTTAGTCTTTTTCCTTGATATTCTCTCAAGATTTCTCAGTTCTTGAGTGTTCTTTCAACTTCACTCAGACTTCTCTTGAAGCATCTCATTAAGAGACCTTCTTTTTGTTGCAGATTTTGATGGGGAGGTGTAGCTTTGTTGTCCCTTTCTTTGCCAAGACGTTTTGACTCGAGAGGAGGAATTTTTCTGAGCTTCCTTACCTTTAACTACATTTGCTTGAGGTTTCCAACATTGAACTTGTGACTTGCTATAACACCATTTACCAGAATAGCGTTTCTGATTTGAGTTGATGTGGCTTTTAATAACATGTGGGATATGATTCCTTGATGTTGCATTATCCTTGATATTAGACAGGGATAATAGGTCCATAAGCATTCTTCGTGCAATATTCTAATACATCCCATTATATTCAAGTAGATCAAATGTGGCATATTGAAGGGAATACCAGTTAGCAAGTGATAGATGACAAACTTCCCAGTTCCGTGATGTGATCATGAGAGCTATTCTTGTGAAGAAAGGTCTTGGAGCATACATGTTGCAGTACCTTTGCATGTGGGGTCAGACTATTGTAGATAAGCTCTACTCCGACATATTCAGGTTTGAAATTTTCATCGTAGAGGAGTTTTTCTACTTTATTCCCTTTTGTGTACACTTCATCCTAATTGTCGTAGAAGCATGTATCCACCCTGAGGCACTCGATGGATTTCACTATCTTTTGGGTGTTGATTATAACTTCCTTTCCTAAAACTTTCGAGACAACTTTATCTTTTCCTTTAAGTTCTAAGTTTGTCCAGAACTGATATATTGGTTCCGGCAGAATTGGAGTGTTCCATTCAAAGAATCGGTGAATGTTGCACTTGTGTGTGTCCTGCAGAATGTCACACCCATATATCCTTAGTTCCTTGAGATCAATCCAGCGTTCGATGAAGATTCCAATCCCTTTTTCCATCAGAGGAGGAATAGTTGATGCCTTTCTTGCGTTTGACTAAACTTCTTCAATGGAGATGATTTCCTCTGGTTAATTTTCCATGACTTCTTCGGAGATTTCTCATAGTGGAGGTGGTTTCTGAAGTTAGGTTTTGAGATGGCTTGAGGAACACAAATAGCTAGGGTTTTGGTGAGTTTGGGGAATGTGAAGGTGTCGCAACCAGAGCCAGCCATCGAACCGCCACCCTACGCCGTCGTCGAGGTTCCTCTCGCATCATCGCCGGCGTGGTGGTTGTTCTTTCTTCTTGCAGAGGAAAGGAATCAAAGGTTGTGTGTGAGTTTCTGCTTAATGATTTGATTTCATTGTTGATTGGTGGTGAACGAACCCGTGATGTTCAAGGTTTAGGAGCGGAATGACCGCAAAAGTGGTTGTCATGGTTTCACTGATGCAGGGTAATGAGAATGCAGAATGGAGAATGTGGAAGACTCACCACAGTACATACTCAAGCAAAGTGAAATCAAACATAAAAGGCAGTATAATGCAGTAAACATTCATCACCACATAAGCGAGCACGGTGCTTACCTCTTGGAGCTCTACTCGCTGTTGTTAGCTTCGTGTGTCCGGTGACCCTTTCTCCTTCTTCCTGGCTGGCCTCTGTCTTCCTTTGCAGGTAAAATGGTGAATGCCCAATGAATACGCTTTTTAAGGATCTCGATTCTTGATTCAGTGATGAGTTTTCCTTTTTTCTTCCTAGTCTGTCTTCTCTTAGGTTCTAATCCCTTTTACTTTAACCGTTTTACTTTTAACCGTTTTTCTCTGCCAATTTCCTCTGCTGTGTCCCGCTCGCGTAGTCCTTACCTGCCGAAAACAATTTTCTGCACCCTTCCCCTCCAACACACGTACCCAATGTACCTTCCTCAGCCCAACCTCCTTTTTCCTTTTTTCCTTTTTTATTTTTATTTTTATTTATTATACTTTTTTATAATAAAGACAAAGCCTTTTTTTTTCTTTTTTTCTTTTTTTCTTTTCAACTATATTACTTATATTAATTACGTTTAACTATACTAATTATATTAAAACAACACTAAAAATAAAAACTAATTATATTAGAACAACACAAAATAAAAAGTAAAAACAAAAATTAAAATGAAAGTTATGAGAGGAAAAGTAAAATAAAATAAAATAATATAATAGATAAAATAAAATAAAACTAGAGATAAAAAAAAGAAAATAGAAAAATAAAAAGAAAATAAAAATAAGTAAATAATAAAAAACCTAGGACAACAAAATATAATAAAATAAAAAACCAATCCAGACGAAATTTGGTATTGACATAAGGATTTTTGTTTTAACGGTAGTGATGTGAGAGGATTGTGTCACAAAGTTATGCCTGTTAGGGATTTTTGAACGTGTGATTCATCATTGTTTGCTTTTAACGAGTGTTACTTGCTAAACAAGGATGTGAATTAATTTGAGGTTGAGCGAGAGAGAGGTTTTGTTTTGGTTATTGTGACAGGGTTATTCTTGGGATTTGTGGGCTGTGGTCAAATTTTATGAGGGTATACGCTTAGTCACTTTTGACTCTTCCATCCTAAACAATTGATTTCTATATGTGTATTATGGGTCAAAATAGAAGAATTTCTACAACATTTTTCTATTTTCTATAAGTAGTAATAGATATCTCATTACCTACTTTGAAATACTCAATCAGTGCATATGTATTAACAATCAAGCAAACTAACAGGCAATGCAAACACAACAACAATATTTGCAGTGATTTATGATGATCTATTTTATAAGTGGTGTGGTAAACATACCTTTTTCCTTTTTGATTTTTTTTCTTTGTTTTGTTGTCCTCTATCCTCAATGATTGCAACTTTCGTCTGGCTTGTCTTGCTTCAGAATGTATACTCTTTGTTGATTATGCATCATCAACATCCACTCCCCTTGACTCATAACATGTGTCTTTACCCCCATCATCCAATACGTCAGAGAGTTTGAGAATTTGGGCTTTTGGTATCCACCTACCCCTATGGTTGTTTCTTTGGGCTGAGTTAGCTAGACACTTCTTGTATGACTGACATGTGAGATTGAAAATATTCTCTTTAAACTTTGCCATGTGAATTTCTTCATCCTTGGTGGCATTGTGATCTATTACAAAGGTGTAGTTCTTGCCTTTTTTGATAAGCCTTTTAAGGCCTCGATTATCACCATATAATTTCTTTAGCTCTTCTATTATTTCATCGTTTGTTTGTTTGAGAAGGTTGAATTCTTTGATATCCTCAACAATGATGGCATCTTTGACCATTTTCTTATGCTCCTTTGCTGATTTATTCTTTTCTTTTCTTGATCTGAGCAGTTCATCTTCCAATGTGTTGACACTTCTTTCAAGCATTTTTGTCTTCTGTTCAGATAGTGTGAACTCCCTACTAAGCTCTGTTGTTCCTCTTGAGATTTTTTTGCCTGTATTTCTAATTTGTGACATATTTTGGCCAATGTTGCACATTTGGCTAAAATTCCTTCATAGGCGTCTATTACGGTGTCCAACTCAAAGAAATTTATTTCTCTATTGTTGTCTTCTGTGAGATACATGAGATCTTCTTCCTCAACTTCTAAGAAGTAGTTTGAACTTACGTTATTCCTTGAATGCTTTCTGTTGTAGACGTGATGAAGTACATCGTTGTTGCACATGTAGTCTTTCATTTTTCAGGATCGTTTCCTAGAGTCATGGTAAGAACTAACCCCGCAAGGTTAGCTTTGATACCAACTAAAGTACCTGAAAAACATTAGAAGAGGGGGTTGAATAGTATTAATGAAAAATGTTTGTCGCAACTCTTCTAATATAGCATATTATCGAGCTTTTGAAATATTCTTTTGAAATCTTAGATGCTCGACTTGAAAATATGTATAAGCGTTGATATGTTTGTCGTGCTATTTAGAATATATCTACTGCAATGTTTTCTTAAGAACTTCCTTAAAAATAAATAATTGTTTAGCTTGGAAGTTCTTGTATTTGAAATATAAAGCTCAACTGCAAATTTTGCAAGAGAATCATTTGGTTAAGAGAAGAGAAAATAACACAAGAGATTTTATGATAGTTCGCTCCAACTAAGGTACGTCTAGTTTCCTCCATAGAGGGTTCCACTATAATCTTCACACGATTAAAAATGAGTATTAACACCACTCTTAGTACTCAATTACCTCGCCGAGATTTCCTCTGAGTATTCCCACCACTCCTGGTACTTAGCTACCTTGTCGAGATTTCCTCTGAGTATTCACACCACTCCTAGTATTGAACAACCTTAGCCAAGATTTTCTTTGAGTATTGAACCACTCCTGGTACTAGACTACCGCACCTAGATTCCTCAACTCAAACAGAGTTCAGTTGCAAGTGTTTTAATTCTCTTCATAATTGCAATCAACGATTGCTAAGTAGTTCAGACTATATTTCTCAACGAGAGGATTTGATTACAATACAATACAGTCCAAACACTCATAGGTGTTTCTCTCTTCTCTCTTACAATAGTAAGAAATTTGATGCTTAAGCTCGAGAGTATCTCTTTCTCTTTTTCTCTTTTCTTCTCTTTTCTTCAACTCAGACGTGTTCTTTTCTTTGAGCTCTTTCTCTCTTTTTCTCTTTAGGATGGATGTATCATTGTAACCTTTATTTGTGCTCTTGAGCTATCCTCTTGATTTTCTTCTTGAGAGATCTTCTATTCATAGGCTTCATGAATATTTGTCCATTAGACTGAGTTTGTAGTTATATCCTTGATACTTCTGTTTTCTTTTTCTTCTTTTCGCAGCAACGGTTGTGTAAGTCAACTTTGTCAGAGCAGACATGCTTTTCAGTCCTTTGCTTGAAGTAGGTTGTACGATTTTTTTAGACTTTGCTTCAAGTGAACATTATGTGAATATCTCCTTTGTCTCTAACATCCATATTTTGATATTTGATCTGTAGCACTATGGATGCATGTATAATAGCTTATATGCAAAATTAAAGTAAATTGTGCATCCAATAGATATGACTTTTCTTATCACTTTTCTTGCTTTTGAATGTTGAGCATTTAATGTCATTTAATGCTTGCTAAGAACAACAAAGTGCTTTTTTATTTTCTATCGTTAGGTAGTATTTCTCAAATAAGTTCTTTCATCTAGAGATACCAAGCGTATATATATACTTCATCAAAAGATGAGGTATTTATGTAGCTCATGGTATCATTTGGTCAAGTAAACACTTCTTTAACTTTTGTCTCTTTTTAGACAAATAACATTTAGCTTGCTTAAGCTTTGTTAGAATTTTTAATCTTAATGTATTTTGTTAAAGACATTGTCTTGACCTTTTTGTTTTCGAGAGAAGCCAAATACCTAATTAAGGTATTATAAGCATTGAGCATTTAACTCAATCTCTCTTGGACTCTTTTAGACAGGAAATCGTCTAGTCATGCGTCTGGGTGTTTTAGTCTAGATTTTTCTTTTTTTTGTATTTCCCGAGACCTAGTTTGTATTTGTTTGGGGTTTAGGCTCTAGGTTTTGTGTTTTCACCCTAGGTTATTTTCTGATTGATAACTAGTTTTAATGTTATTTGATTAAACTTCAAAACATGAAAGCATTTGTTCGCATAGACGATTTTGTCTTTAACATCAAGGACACCTAACACCACTCAACGCTAAACCATTCACAAAATGGACGCTCAACAACACCTTGTCTCTGCTCATCGCTATACCATTCACAATATACGACACTTAACAATTTAAAACTAGCACTTAGTGACCTAAAACTAAAATGCTCTTAACATGGAAAATGAACTAGCGCTTAGTGCCAATTTGCCACTGCTTAGTTTTGTGTGGAAAACAGTTGGCAAAATTCTATGATTTGGGAAAAATGGAACCTATTCAAATGGTCAAATTAATATTTCCTTCTTAGCACTTTGGTTAATAACAACTTTTATTGTTAGTGCACATACCAATTGGCTAAATTGATCAGTTCCTAAATTCCCCAATCAACACAATAGTCACCAGGACAATTCAATGTATCAAACATCCAACTTAACAGAATTCACCAAATCAAACATCATCATACCACTCAATCACACAAAACAACATTTCAAGATATTTATAACTGAAAAACAAATGTAATTAGCTTTTCTTAGTTGAGAAATAAACGAACTTGCTCTAAGGAACCCTAAAACCCTTCAAGCTAGCAGAATGTCCTATCTACACCTAGGAACATCACAAACATGATTAGGGCACATCATTAAAATCATTGATCAATAAGACTCATATAGATAACGTATACAAGTGAAATAATTATGTATTTTAAAATAATGAAACTCGTTCATAATAAAATTATTTATATTAAAAGCTTTTAATATTAAAATAACTAATTCTCATATTTTTAAACTACAATCATTTTTAAAATGTTACTTTTAGGTTTTTATATAATCGATTATAATTTAAGTACTATGCTATAACTTTTATTTTACATTCATACCAAGTTTATGCATAAAAGAATTAGAAAAGCATAACCATCTTTCGAGAGGATATTTAATATAGTAATGTCGAAATCTTAATATTTAAAACAAGCATTGTTAAAACTTAAACAAATTCATACTTGTGTAAGAGATGAAACTTGTAAGGACTTAAATAACTCAGACAATCTCATAATAGAAGAAACAACACCTCATTAAACAAGTTAATTATACAAGCAATAATAAGTGACCATTTTTTAAACAAAATAAAGTTGGTAACAAGATGTTTAAATTTCATAATTATGTTGTAACATTTATTAAAATGAAAAGGATAAAAATAAAAATTAAACCAAAATTATTCTATCGTAGTCTTTTGTAAATATATTTGATTATCAATAAGAAGTGCATCTATAATTTTTGTACTAATTATTTTCCAATTGACATTTATTTATAATCAAGGCATGATGATGATTAGACCGGTCAAATTAGTTTATATAATGGGATTTGATCTAACTCATATGGGTTGGGAAAAAAAAAACCCAAATGACCAAAAATAACTTTTATTAGAAAAGCCTACAAGATCAAATATAATTATATTAACATCATTAATATTAATTTAACAAAAAAATATAAAAATCACATAAAACAATAAATAAATAAAAAATCATTGAATCAATTGTTACCAATAAATAATTAACAAAAAAGTGTTTTCAACCCAAAGCTAATACAATAAATAACTACATTCTGTATTGTTAAACTGAAGTTGTCAAAGTGTATTTAAACATCTGTATTTAAGGCTTTGAATGTTTTAGATGTGAATTGTTTCACTGAATTGTAACCAAACATCTGTTATATATGTAATCTGCTATTGAATATAACATAATAATAGGAAGAAGGATATTTGACAACTCATTTAAGAGTAAAATAGCCACGAAAAAAACATATTCTCTTAACATTTTATTTTTTAAAATTTACATTTTTCTTAAGTTTATTCTAATTTTTACTTATTTATGAAATTTAATTTATCTCAATAATTTTAAAACTTTCCATTATTGTTTCACTTATGTTTTATAAATAATATTTGTGTTTGTTAAAATTAAATTTACAATGTGTACACATTTGGTAGTTAAGAACAGATGCAACTCAAAAAAAAAAATCAAATATAAATAAAAGACATAAAAAGTAAACCATTTATAGGAGATTGTTGTGTGAGTGAGTTTGCTCAAACAAAATTCATTTTACAGCTAAAAATATCCATAATGGTTACTTAATAAAATGCATGGTTGCATAGTTACTAAATTAAACAAAAATATAGCATTCAACAAGAAAAGCCAATTAACATATGTGCCAATTTGACAATTAGTTACGACAGATATTTTATTAGAGTCTTCAACTATATATAAAACAAAAAATTAGCTTTATATAAACGTAAACTTATGACTTGAAAATTTCAACCATTCTACACTTACTTTCAATCAAGAGGGAAATCTTCAACATGGTAAACAATTTTATTTTTCTTTTAATATGCAAATTTTATTTTTAACCGTATCCACTTTTACTTCATTTTCCAATCTTTCCAAACCACTAATTTATTTAAATTATTTGTAATTACACAAAAAATGACGATTTTAGGTATATTTTTCATAAATTAACTAATGATTTATGTACAGGTTAACATGAAGATGATGACTAAAGTAACTATACTTTCATTATCGATAATAGTGTTGCTTTCTAGAAATGCATGCTCAATTTATCAAGAATCTGAAAATCATATCAAGTCAGCTACTTTTTTGTCTGAAAAATTTGAAGTAGGACCACGGAAAATTGCGTTAAAAACATTTTTAGATATTGATTTTCCTAAAGGTCATATTGGGGTCAAGAATTTTGAGGCTGAAGTAATTGATGAAGATGGCAATTTTGTACCTTTGTATGAAGCTTACCTTCATTATTGGTTTGCAACATCTCATAAAACACATTTCCCAAGATGAATTTCATTAAACATTTGACTTTACCAATCCAACCAGCAACAAAAACTCCCGCAGCAATATAAACAATAGCTGCGTAGATAATTGTTCGTAAAAGACCAATAATCAATATTAAATAAATTATACAAATTTTTTCATTAACTTTGGTGAGACATGGAAGGTTGGGAGAAAAGTTCTATTTGAGGCATGAATTGAGAGAAGAGCTCGAGTAACTAACCTTGTAACATACAACAGTGTCATCAGGATACATTGCAAATAGCTTTGTACCAAGGCGTGCATCACAGGAATCACAGAGACTCTCATCATCAATTTGAACATGCCTTGACCTCTCCTCCAATCTTGATAATCTTGCATCAATTTCCACAGCACGAGATAAATTATGCACAATCTGAAAGAATTTCTAACTAAGATCACAAGCCCATAATACGTGATTGACAACAGAAAGAAGAAATCAACCTTGAAATGTCAGACTACAGAGCACAAGGAAAAATTAATCTGGGGAAGATGGCATATAGGAGTTATTGGTAAAATTAGTTTCATTTCAGAAATTAATGAATTTGGTGGTTACATTACATCCATACAAACTGATGCTACGGTAAAGACTATACAAAAAGTATCTCACAAAAAGAAGTCATATTTGTTCTATAAGCATTTAAAAAAGTTATATTTGCCAAAATCTTGTAGAATGCTCTAAAAACCGAACTTCCAGAGAAGTTTCATAACGTAGGATTACTGATTATTATTGACAGAAGCCGCTACACCCTGAGTGGAGTTTAATATTCTTTCTCTATCACGTAGAAAAAAGACCTGAGATTACGACAATCTATCCATCTGGAAAAAAACCATGTAAGTACCTGTCCTTGACGATGATGATGAACTCTGGCCCTGAACATTCTTAGTAAAGTATCAGAAGCAAGTTGAAGTGGCATATCTGGAGATAGTTTCTGCATTATAAAACCACAACTTTAAAATTAAGAACAACTCTGACATGAATTAAATATAGTTAAAAAATGACAAACTGCATTTCAATAGCTAGAGTCCTTTAATTGCAGAGAGACACATCCATCACTGACAATTACAAAACTTTTTCAATATGCCTACGGAGTGGCTTGCGCATGCAGCTCCATTGATTAATTTATAATATAATTGTTTCATAAAAAAATAATAAAACTATTCATGAGAGGTTTGGTATTAAAGACCCCATGACAAACACCCAGAATTCATATGTTGCAACTGCTATTTTTCTACACAAGTGTTGAATTTCAACATGATCTAAGTCATACAATTGCATTGTTCGATGTCCCAACATTAAACCCAAGATGATCTTGCATGTGGAGGAACTTTTAATACAACCATATATATGCCTTCACCTAAGAGGTTATTGAGAACAACATTAGAAGAGAGGAGGTAATACAACCCTTCAATCCTTACCAAAGGGCTGAACAAGTTTAAAACCTGATGGCTTTATATGGGATAATCATTTTTTTTATATTCATAATCTAAAGGAACTCTTCCAATGTAAGGAATTAACCCAATTAAGAGAAGCCTTTCAAGGTCTATACCTATAGGCCCTGTTGAGATTAAATCAGAAAAATATATTTCTAAAGGGCTTAATTGACCCTTCTCATGTTCTACCATTTATATTGATAAAGAGTTAATACAATAGGGAGATAGAAGGTCAAGAGGTTGTCCTAGACTGCTAGGTACAATCATTATAGATAACCCAATACACTACTACCTACTTTAGTCCTTCTAACTACCCTAACATAGATAGACTTAGTAATTATTCTACCATTAAGATACACACAACTCACACACACTAACCAATAATTCTAACACTCCCCCTCAAGCTGGAGCATACAAATTGTATGAACCAAGCTTGAAATAGATAAACTCGATTTTGAACTACATGAATTTTTCTTCAAGAGTGTGAGGCAGTGTGTTATCACATGTCAACGAAAAACTACCAACAACTTGTGAAACTTCAACTTCAAAAGTGGATGACAAAGAGCAGTGGTGGACAATGAAAATCTGCAAGGACGAAATCCCTCATCAACTAAGGATGGGGCCTACAGTGGCTAAATGCGACAAAACTACAGGGACTGTCATCTCTGAGACTGATGGGTGATGGGGCCTGTAGTGGCTGAAAGCTACAAATCTATAGGGACTACCATACTTATGTGGCTTGAACTGCCGTACTTGACTTGCAGTGTGCCATCTCTGAGATTGATGGGGGATGGGGCCTATAGTGGCTGAAAGCTACAAATCTACAAGGACTACCATACTTGACTTGCAGTGTCTTGGAAACAAACATTAATGTGGCTTGAACTGCCATACTTGACTTACAGTGTCTTGGAAACATACTCCCCCTCACTGTGAACGTTGGAAACAGTGAAATTGTGGACTGGCATTGGAAGCATCACAATTTCTTTGGATAAACACACATAAATGAAGTCGACAGAAGAAATTGACGTCTGATGGGGAGCTTGCTGTTTTTTTTTTTATTTCATCCTCTGTAAGACTTCTCTCATCCCATCTTCACTTTCATTCACCAAGAGATCATGAGTCTTCAATTCCATAATCTCCATTCCTTTAAGCCTCACGTGGAGCATTTAGAGAAACATTTACCTACCAATTTCCTTCATCACCCTGCATTCTCAAATAACAACTAACTAGAAAAATACCCAAAATCCAAAAATACAAATTTGTTATCACAGTGGGTTGCTTCCTTCACAGCACCAAGCCTAGGTGCAAGGCTCACCATCACCCTTGAAATGCCAAAGACAGGTTGGAGTGTCCAAAGGAGAAGAAAACCAGTGGTGGCAAATAAGGAGAAGAAGAAACCAAAATGCCACTAGGATAACCATGGCTGGATTATGTGTTGCGACAATGAACGAACTTGAATGACTCTTGTTGTAGGTACTTAAGTGACGCAAATAGGGTGATGAAGAAGTAGATGTGTCTCCACCATTCCAGAACGAAAACAACATATTGGAGTGTTAGGTTAGTCTTGTTTAGGTTTGTTTTCTTGATTTTATTTCTGTTTTGTTTTCATATTTGTTCCTTTTTAGTTTAGAATCGGTTTGTTTTTTTTTGCATTTTTGTATATTAGGATCTCTTCTGCAGAGTAGAAGTTGTGAATATAGCTTGTATAAATTTTCTTTTCTTTCAATTCTTTTGTTGAATTTTGTGATAGAGTCCTAGGGGTCTGTTTGGTGTTCTTCTAGTGTGCATTTGCTAAGCATGGATCATTCCTCTGCATATGGTAATTACTCTTTACCTTACAATGCTCCACCACAAAGATTTAACATGTTCTTTGAGCCTGTTCCTGAGGAATTTTTGCAGCCAATCAATCAAGATTTCCAGCAGCACCCACCACCTTGTTTCCTACCTTATGGTGAGCAGCCATCTTGGCCTATACAACAGCAGCTGCCACAGTCATATTGGCACGAGTATGCTGAACCAGAACAACAGGAGAATTATCAATCGCTGCAACCATGGCAGGACCAACTTTGTGACCAATTGCAGCAGGGAAATCCAGCATCTAATTTTCAAGGGATGACCAATCAAGTAGCTCAGTTGGTAGTTCTTGTCCACAAGCTGACAAGGAGATCTGAAGATGAGGATGACACACCTCCTACCATTGAGTTTCAAGGTTTTGAGTATAAAATCACTTCAGCCACTGCAAGCTCAACATCACAGTTTTACCAAGACGCAGATAAGAATTGGCAGACCCAATTTGATGAATCAGAGCAGCAAGAGGCATACTCTTCAGACAGTATGGCTTACATGTGGAAGGTGGCAGCACAATTGGCTAGGAATAACTCAGATGAGGTAGTTAGTAAGCAAATATTGCAGGTTATTCTGAACTTGATATTCCAATAGACTGCCCTAAGGTTCAAATTGATTTTAATGTTTTTGATCTGTTCGACCTTGTTCCTGTTATGCATTCTCACACTTGTGATTCAATACTTGAAGTAAAACACATTGACATACCTGTGGTTGTTCATGATCCTTGCACTAACCTCAATTTCTGTGATAGATTTAATAATGCAGTTGCTGTGTTGGTGGAGGATAATGAGGTTAATTTTGAGAAGCAAGAACAGGTTTTCTCTGAACTTGAACTTCCTGTTTGTTTGAGTGAGATGCAAATTAATGTTGATAATATTATGCATGTTAAATGTGAGAAACCACTGCCTGATATTCTTGCTGTTACACTTGGTAATTCTGAATTGGTGCATGGGATTTTTGCTTTGAATCATACAAACACACCTACTGATGGGTGTTATGACTTGAATGCATATGTTCTTGATTATCTGTTGAATGATTATGCTTTTATCTGTGACAATTAAACAAAGTTTGATGATTCAATTGTGCATATTAACCTTGATCTGGATGTTGCATATGATACATTTAGTGCAGGCATTGATCTTGAGGAGGCTATAGGCACTGAAGGCATGAAAGAAGTTCCGGTTGAGCTAGTTGGGAAAGGAGAGCCGAGTTTGCTGTAGTGGAGAGCTGAGAAGGAGCAACTCAATGCAACCTTAGAGGTAATGCACAGAGTGGATGAGCAACATGGAGAAAAACCAATAAGATCCTTCTTTCCCTTTCTTTTAAATAGTAGTAATAGGTCTTTTCTGGTAATTAGCATAGTTTTTAGTAACATAGTAAATAGTAGGGTAGAAAATATGCAGTTTTTCATAAAACTAAAAAGAATTAAATTTGATCTTTGGCCAATTTGAGATTTTTTTTCTCTTGTAGCTTTGTAGATTTAGTTTAGTTTTCATAATTTTGTTAATATACATTTTGTGCTATATTGTGTTCAGTTTTCCTGATTCTGTTATGTAGATATCTTTGCTCAATTTTAGTTTTTTTTTTTTTTAAATTTTGATTTGTATAATTCTGATGCTCTTTCTCCTGTTAATATGTAAATATGTATGATATGTGTTGATAAATAACCTTGTTCACTCACACATTGAGGGCAATGTGCCTCTTAAGTGTGGGGGTGGGAAGGTATAGGTAATTTTTTAGTCTAGGTCTGGTTTGTTTTTTTTTTTTTAATTCTTCCTTTAGTCTGTAAATACCAAATATTGTTACTGATTTTTTTTAGTTTAGTTTTTAACTTTGTTGATAATTGTTCTTAGGTCTAAATTTCTTTCTTTCATTTTTAGCGTAGTTCCTTTCTTTTCCTATTTTCTCTTCTTTATGTTCGTTTCTTGTTCTACTGTAAGCTTTTGATTAGTTTCTATTGTTCATTTTAGTTTTATGATTTTTTTTTGTAGCCTTTAATTGGGATTCTTTTCTTCTTTCTGCTACTGTTGTAGAATTCTCCTGAGGCTGTTTAGTTCTTAGCATTTTAGTTCTTAGATTTTGTTTCAACATGCAAATAGAAGTTGCTTTAGGATTTGTTTAGTTTTAATTCCTTGCTTTGAGATTATCTTCGTTTTTTGTAGGTTCTGTTTCAGTTTGTAATTTGAATTTGCTTTAGAGATTTTATTTTAGCTTTTAATTAGGTTTATCTTTAAGTCTTTCTTTTTTGGGTTTTGCCTTAGGTTTTGTTTTAAGTTGTCTATTAGGAATTGTTTTTCCTTTTTATCATTCACGGTTTTTGTTAGAATTTGTTTAGGTTCCTTAATTCTTTGCTTAAGATCTTTTCTTTTCCTTTTGATGTTCTCCTTCGTAGAGTTTTAATTAGGAGTTGTTTAGGTTGTATACTATTCTGTCTTGGTTATTTAGGATGTATAGAGCTTAGGTAAATTTGTTAGGCATTTCTAGGTGCATTTAGGTTCTGTTTGAAGCTTTTCCTCCTTCCTTGCTGAATTCATTCAACTTTTAGCTTTATTTCCTTATATTAAAGTTGTCAAAAGTAGACTTAGCTTTAGATTTAGGCAGAGTTAGTTCTAGCATTAATTTTTGCAACTCTAGTTCATTTCAATTCGGTAATTTTTTGCATTGGATGAGTAGCAAGTCAGTTTCAAAAAATTTTAACCCTTGAGAGATTTTGGACTAGTTTTTGTCTTTCTTGAGTGATAAGATGCATGTTTAACTTTCATTCTGATTTTGCATTGATTCTTTGTTGATGTGCTTGCTCTGGGTAATTTTGAATATGATCTAGGCCTCCTTCATTTTCCATTTTAGTTTACCCATTTCATTTCTTACCATTGTACCCTGTTTTGAGTTTTAGCCTGTTCTCTTTGCTTTCCATCCATTTTAAGCCATTTCCCCAAACCATTAATCAACCATAGAGACTTGTGAGATTTAGGGAGAAGTCTGGAACTCGGTGAGTGCATGAAAAGAGTGAGACCAGAGGTGAAAAAGAAAAGAAAATTGTGCTGAAAAATCTGGTTTGGTTGATAAAGAAAGAAACAGGTTTGGAAATGAGAAAAATCAGAAAAAGAAAGTAAAAGAAAGACCTGAAATAAAAGAGAAAATAACCAGAGAAAAAGAAAGAAAAAATTTGTAGGCTGGCTAAAGTTTGATTTCACTGAGTTCTAGTTTTCTCCCTTGTTCTTCACACTTCTCTGTTTCATTCCTGTTCTCATTATTCACTATTTTTCCATTTCATTCCATGAACATTACAAACCAAATAAAGACCTAGTGATTTAGAGAAACCTTGAGTGAAGCACTGACATTTAGAGTCACTACTACAAAATTGGTCATAGATAGCGCTTAATAGATAGCGCTTTTTTAAATAAGCGCTATCTATGAGTGTGCGGAACAATAGATAACACATATTTAAAAAAGCGCTATCTATATACATGACAATAGATAGCGTTTTTTAAAAAAAGCGCTATCTATAAATAATTTATATTATTCTTTTAATTTATAATTTGAAATAAACAAATTTATAGCGCCTTTTTTTTAAAGCGGTATCTATTATGATATAATAGATAACATGTTTTTAAACAAGTTACCTGATTGCATAGCGCGGCTCAAAGCTTACTTATCATTTCCTTTTCGTTTTTCTGACTTTCATTCTTATGTTCCCTGTGTGGATGAAGCAATCTCCTTCGTTCTCATTTCCCCCTCAAAGTTTCTCATTTATCTTTTGTTCTCATTTTTCCTTCTTTTCGTGATTCCATTTGCATATCACTCTCACTGATTTTCACTCCCTCACTCTCTGCCACCATAAGTAGTTAAACCCTAGGGTTTTAGGAAGAAGAGCGACGAGTGTGTGAGGAAAAGAATGAGTCTGGTTGCAGGTCCGTACAAGAAATTCATCTGGGTCTCACCCTAAAGCCCCAATCTCAATCCTTAATCCCTCTTTTCTCCCACCTTTCCCATCTCTCCTCTATCAAAATTGTCGTCGTCTCAGGCTCCGTTGTCGCTTCCGGCAGCGACGACGACATCATCCACCTCAACGACTTCTCCGCCGCATCCTCCCTCGGTTCCCTCCACCAACACTCTACCTCTGTCAATCTCCCCTTCCCTCGCAACCTCATCTCTGCCAACGCCGTTGACTCCCTCGCCATTCTTGACGCGGACAGCTTCATCCATTTTACCACACTCTCCTTCCACTGCAACGCCGCTATCAACGACCTTGCCCTGCACCCGTCTGGTGAGTGCGCCCTCACTGTTGCCCTGACAACTGCTTCGCCATCGTCAACCTCGTCCGTGGCCACCGCAACTACTGCTTGCACCTTGACAAGGAAGGTACTCTGATCAAGTTCAATGCGACCGATGACCACTTTTTTATGGCCGCGAAGGAGAAGGGTTTTGTCCACCAGACTGAGGATGCACGCATATATTTTGAATTGGAATGATCCAAGCTCGTTCTCTACGCTGCTCCTGCTAGGGTATTAGGGGCTGGTCGTGGTATGTATGGTATATGACTATGTTTTATTCCACTGGATATCGAATATGAATGATTAACATTGTATGATCGTTGGGTTCTCATGAGCTTAAGCTATGACCTTTACTGTTATTATTTATTTATAGTCTTAACCAGTGCTTTTGAATGCCTTCACACAAAGTTATGCTTCACCTTTTAGAAATAATGATTTTTGTAATTACCTAGGTAGAGGTGGCAAAAGACGAAGCTTTTGAGCGTATCTTTCAAGGAGGATACAAACCTTTGAATTTTATTACAAGAATCTGGTGCTATTCTACGATGCCTAAATGATGAGCGTATCATATCCATGTTTTCCATTCACAAACCATTATTTTCCTGAACAGGTAGAGGGGAAGCATTTTTTGATTCCAAGCCCTGGTTAGACTCAAATTGTGAAGATGATTTCTATAGGGTCAATGGTGGTAAGGATTCCCTGTAACTCTCTTTCCTTTGGTGTCTTTTTTTTGCTGAATTAGTTTACTTGGTCATTTTGTTATGTGTAATTAGGATATGAATCATGAGTTGAGAAAAATAAATTGGGTATACACTCCTGAGGATGTGGGTACAGTAGGTGCAATTCGGGCTATTTCTCATCACCTAACTGCTAAAGACATTTTGGTGGAATATCCCTCCCTTCCTGGCCTGTGAACTCTGTGATCTAAATAATATTGTTCTTCATTGTCAGTGATGATCTTATTACGGATGTGCCACTTGGTGTTGTTGCAGCTACTCATAGACGAGATGATGCAATTGTTACTGCTATGCTCTGCTCTGCTCCTATGAGTGGAGCTTTAGAGTCAGTATCTTCTAGTGGGAAAGACAAAACCAAGAAACCTGGCCACTGACTTGATAGGGCTGGATCCCACAAAGCAGTTTTTAGTTCACATAGCAACTGGTTAGTTATCTAGCTTTTGTTTATATATGGCATGGTATTGTTGTATGTGTATTCATGTGGAATCTTGCAACAATTTTCAGGAGCAGAAGTTGAGAAGGATCTTCGAATTTAGAAGAGCATACTCCCTGCAATTGGCCAGGTACTTTTCTTTTTCTCTTGTCTGGACCTTCTTAGTTGGTTCCACCTACCTATAATTTCTCTAATATTACATGTTTATCATTCTTATGGTGTGAGATTTAACTGTCTATTATGTAGCAAAACTTTCTACTTTCATTTTCTATTTACTGTTATTTATTGCATCTCTTATTCAGCACATTGACCAACTTTATTATTGGAGTTGTTTTCTGTTTGTGATTTATGTGGAAATGGAAATTGGTTATCATGCTTCCAGAGTTAGAAAACTGTTCAATTTGTCAATCTTATAGAAGTAACATCTTNTGTGAAAATATGAATTGGTCATCTGGTTAATTGAAAATTAAAAGCAAGACTTTTGTTATTTCTTATTTCTCTTTATTGTTATTTGTCGTTCATGTAGATAGAAATAAGAGNTGATCTNATGGATGCCCACTTGTATGCGTTCAAAAGGTATATTCATTTTCTTTTTTAATTCCTTCCTTGTTCTTTTGTCTTGAATCACTCATTTTTGCATCCTGAAACAAACTTTTGTTGCAGATCAATTCTACAAGAAGTTCTAGATCAGAAAAGTGCATTTCATAGCTTAAAGCATGATGTATTNCCATATCTAGTCCGGAGCCAACTGNTTAGTTGTTAACGNTTTTTCACGAGATAGGTTAGGTATTGTTGAACTTATAAAGATTCTAACCTTGTTCAAATTTTCTTAATGAGAGTTAGAATTCAAAAGTATTATTTAATGGTATGCCACAAGTGGAAGAAAATGGAACTGTAAAGGTTATATCTCAGAGCAATCAACAAATGCTATCTCAAATACTTGCTAATGCATCTGAACCAACCTTTCATCTACGACATGCACTGGGTTCTTATAGTTATACTTCTGATCGAAAAACCCACAAATGCTATGTGTATATTGCTGGAAGCAGCAAGTACTGTGCTCGCTTAAATTCTATACAAGCATACAATGACATAAACCGAGATGTCAGTTTGTTGTTGTTATGGCCTTTATCAGGAACTTGTGATTATCTTAAATTCTCTAGTTGCTTTGCATTATTAATTTTTTATTGTTATAGGTAATAGGAGAGGCTACTCATTTATCAGGGACATTGTTGATGATTTATTGACAAGAGTAATTCCTCGTTACCAAGGTATAAAAGTTACTAAACACTTGAATTTCCACCTATTATTTTTTTTCTTTAATTTCACAACCATTTGGTGGGAGAACGAGAATTGTACTACTGAATAATTAATTGCTAATTATTAATAAGTTAGGACTTTTCAATTTTTCCAATTAATATTTTATTTTATAATTATGTTTCGGATAAATATTTCTCATATTATGTCTACGGGTTAAAGATGAATCCTCCTCCTTATTTCTTCTGCAGGGAATTGTTTAGTTGACAATGGGTTTTCTAAACAACAGTTCTACAATCCAATGATCATTTCATCAATTTATGTCTCTAAATCCCTGGTGGTTTTTTCATAGTTCTTGGGGTTACACCTCTCCAGAAACTTGTCAAACTTTTCATTACAGCTTTTGACTTGTTCCGTCACATCAGCTATCTGTTGGCAAAGTTGTTGATCATACTCCCACATTTCTATTGGTGAGGAGTATTGTTGCTGCCACTGATATTGTTGCCTCTCCTCTATGCTTCTAGGAGAAGAAAATCTTGTATACATGTCTTGTGGCAAGAATTCATCATTCTTTACAGTCTCTTCTATGCCCTTGACATGGTACACTTCCAAATTCATAATCCTCTGAAGCAGTTCATCAGACTCTGTATTTTTCTTAATTGGTCTAATTTGTGGCTCAGCAGCTTGCCCAAATTGACTTCGATCCATGTATGAGTGAGGTTCCGACCAGTGGTTGAAATTATTTTGGTAGAATTGAGTGCCCATATACCCAAATTCTTGTCTAAACTGCATTCTGCAAACATTAGACACAAAACCCTAGAGAACATTTATTAAAACAAAAATAAAAACAAACATAAAATCAAGGCAACTTCAATCAATTTACACTCGAGGTTTACTTTTTCAAGTAGTGTAAATTGATTGAAGTTGCCTTGATTTTATGTTTGTTTTTATTTTTGTTTTAATAAATGTTCTCTAGGGTTTTGTGTCTAACATTTGCAGAATGCAGTTTAGACAAGAATTTGAGTATATGGGCACTCAATTCTACCAAAATAATTTCAACCACTGGTGGGAACCTCACTCATACATGGATCGAAGTCAATTTGGGCAAGCTGCTGAGCCACAAATTAGACCAATTAAGAAAAATACAGAGTCTGATGAACTGCTTCAGAGGATTATGAATTTGGAAGTGTACCATGTCAAGGGCATAGAAGAGACTGTAAAGAATGATGAATTCTTGCCACAAGACATGTATACAAGATTTTCTTCTCCTAGAAGCATGGAGGAGAGGCAACAATATCAGTGGCAGCAACAATACTCCTCACCAATAGAAATGTGGGAGTATGATCAACAACTTTGCCAACAGATAGCTGATGTGACGGAACAAGTCAAAAGTTGTAATGAAAAGTTTGACAAGTTTCTGGAGAGGTGTAACCCCAAGAACTATGAAAAAACCACCAGGGATTTAGAGACACAAATTGATGAAATTATTGATAAGGAGTAGGCTGAGATAGGGGTGGAAAAGACAGAAGAAATAAAAATAGAAAGAGTTGTTGCTGAGATAGATGAAGAAAAGGTAGAGATTTATGAGGAGAAAATAGAGGAAGAAGAAGAGAAAAGGTTGAGTGAGGGAGAGAAAGCTGAGAAGAGAGAAAAAACAGTGGTTGAGAAAAAAGAAAAAATATGTGAAAATAAAGAAGAAAAGAAGAAAAAAGAAAAAAAAGAAAGTTGAGAGAAAAGAAGAGTGAGAAAAAGAGGAAGAAAGAAAAAAAGACAAGATCCTATGAAAAACCCTTTTCCTCATCCAAAGAGATATCATAGGAAAGAAAAGAAGTTCAAGTGCTTTATGGAGATCTTCATGAAATTGGAGATTAAAGTTCCTATGATTGAGATATGGAAACATGTCCTTGGTGTTCTGAACTTAATGAAGAAATTCAGCAGGAAGAAGAAAAAGAAAAGAATATCAAGCAAAAGGGAGTATCAACACCTATTGATGGGTGTTTGAACTCTACGGGTCAGGCTAGTGACATAAAAAAAGCGCTTACTAGGAGGCACCCCAGTGATCCAAGAATAATATTTTTGTATTTTAAATTTTTTAGATCTTGGTGATGTAATTATGAACAATTTTTAAATTTTTGTGAATTGGGTAGCTTCTACATAGGGAAGCTAAAAGAATTTTAGGTACTCACTGAAGGGTACAGGAAGGCACACCTACTGAAGGGTGTTGGAAGGAATTGCACTTACTGACAAGTGCTAAATAGGTTTGGGGTCAGGCTCGTGACGTTAAACAAGCGCTACTAGGCTTTATTTTTGCAATTTTAAATTCTTAGAATAGGTTGAATTTTGTTTTCTGCTTGGCTTTAATACTTTTCTGAAGATGTTTGACTGATTAATTTGCATGATGAACCTATTTGATGATGATTTGATGTGGATGATAATTGAGTTGTGTTGCATGTTAATATCTTGTAAAACAGATGTGTGATGAATTATGATTGTGGTTATGATGCTAAGCAGGGTGTATGAATGAATATTGTGTGAGAAAGCATGTTGTGTGAGGTATTGAACTCCAGAGTTTTTATGGTTGTATGTATTGTTCACAGGAAAACATGAATGATATTGCCTGAATCTTGAATTTTGATTGAATTGCATGTGAAGGTCATATGATCAAGGCCATCTTTGATAACCCTTCTCTGGCCAAATTTCCACCCACAATGCTTAAATGATTATACCCTTTTTGAACCCTAGCCTTAAACAGGATGCGAACCCTTGTTTTGAAATTCTTTACCTTGAGTTGGGTTGAGCTTAAATGTATGTGATGAAAAAGTTCAAGTTTGGGGTTGCATAGGGGAAATTGAAAAAGAAATTGAAAAGCATTGAGCTCAAAAGTTTGAAAAAGAAAAATACATGAGAAAAAGAAAAGAAAAGAAGAAAAAGCATGAAGATGAGCTCAATGCAAAAGAAAAAGGAAGAAGTTGGGAAATAAGTGAGATTGGTCAGGAAGAGAGTTGTGCTTAATTGTTGAATATTATGGTAGCTCTCTTAACTCAAGGACTTTGCATTCTAGAAAAAAAAAATTTCTTGTTAGCCCAGCCTCATTACAAGCCTTGGAAAAGTCCTTTTGATGGCATTTGCATGTAAGGATTTTGATTGTTTTAGATGAATGACAATTTTGTTTCATGTGACTTGTGAAAGGTAGAGAGTTGGAGTGACACCCTAAACACTTGAGTGATTGAGTGAAACACGGCCAACTGCTAAGCACTGAATTTATGTACTTTTGCAGTGTTTAACATCCATGTTTCGGTTTGTCTTAGACAAAACACTGTTCATGTTTCGGTTTGTCTTGGAAAAGTCCTTTTGATGGCATTTGCATATAAGGATTTTGATTATTTTAGATGAATGACAATTTTGTTTCATGTGACTTGTGAATGATAGAGAGTTGGAGTGACACCCTAAACACTTGAGTGATTGAGTGAAACACGGTCAACTGCTAAGCACTGAATTTATGTACTTCTGCAGTGTTTAGCATCCATGTTTCGGTTTGTCTTAGACAAAACACTGTTCATTTGGTATGCTTGT
>NW_014542732.1:312102-328797 GCF_000741045.1 Vigna radiata var. radiata
TTGATGTCTTTGTAACTAAGTGGCTTATCAAAATTAAAATTCCAAGAAGAATATCTTCCAGACATTTTATGAATTTAAAAGTTTTCTTGAAGTAAGGATGAAAAGATTTCACTTAAAAGCAATATTCCAGGTAAGAGAGGTGAACCTAAAAAGGTTGCTTAAATACCAAGTCTTGCCTTGCTAAATATGCTTCTAGTTACTTACTAAAAATCCTTAAATCAAAATTACCTCTAAATTCAACAAAAGTCTAGAAACAATTAATCATGAAGAGAAAACTAAACTTTAAGATTTTTCCAAAAACTTGAAGAATTGAAAGAAGTGAGATCTCTTAGGTGAGGCTTGGACTTTGGATCCAAGACACACTCACCGTCTACCAATTTTAATGAGAAATTAAGAGCAAAAGGTTTACAAGTGATGGAAGAACACTTGTGAATTCTTCCAAGTCACTTGATTAATGGCCATTTACAAGTACTTTTGCAAAACAAATGACTTGAAACAACAAGTAAGTGAGAAGGAAATGATGTGTGCAGCTTTGGCTTCTCTCAAAGAAAGTGAATTTGATGGATTCACACTAATCTCACAGCTGCTAAGTGAATTTTGCTACTGTTGCAACACCCAGAATTTGTTCAAACTAATGAAAATGTGATTCTGCAGCTGCACCAGGATTTCTGCATTCCAAAATAACACTTTGCTGCACCAAAAATTATGGAGATTCCACACCAGCTTTGGCTGCACCAGAAAGCACCTCGAGTTAAACTTTACTTGCTCCAATCTTCTTCCTAGGATGCTACCAAAGTTAAGGCACGGTCTGAGCTAATTTCTGCACCAAAAGAGAGCTCAAACAAACCTCCCATGATCAGTTTCCAGTGTAGGAAACAATCACTACTGCTGTCAAAAATTGCAGAACCAGAATGCACCACTGTCTTTTTATCAAACAGCTTGTGTGCAGAGTTGCAAACAATTAAAAGCAAACAATTAAGAGGTTTTCAAAGAAGGGTAGCACTCAAAAGGATCTTAGGAAATGTTCTAGAGTAGATTTGAAAAGCAAGAAACAAAGATAAGTTGCAAATATAGTCAATTCGAATCAATGAGAATTTAGGCAAAAGTGTTTGCGAAAATGCCTAAGTGAAGTGCTAGAAATTTTTGATGCATCAGAATTTGTGTTGCATATTTAGTACTGGTTCAACAACTTTTTACTGTGCATTTGGTATCTTTTTTTTTATACAATTCAAAACATGCACTGCCTTTAAATTCAATTGAACCAAGCTCTTGCTACTAAATGAAAATGGATAATGATACAATCAAACAATCAACACTGACTTTTACTAATCTACAACTGTATTAGAACAAAAGCATTGAAAATTGTTGGTGTGGAATAGCCAAATATTACAAACTAGCTTAGACCCTCAATTTTACCATTCGAGCAACTTTGTTTTGCTAAAAATGACTTGCTTGATCTGTCAGCAAAGGCTAGAAACACAGAATTCAATTTTTCACCATGTGAGTTGCTATTAACATCAAAATTTAAGCCACTTCACCAACCAAATTTCAACTTCAGGAATCAAATTGAACTGAACAGATTTTATCAGTTCTAGATAGCCAACCAAATTGAATGAGACTCTAAGAAGGAAAAAGTAAGAGGTCCAGTGAAGATTTGATGCTGGACAGATTCAAAAACAGCAAAATAGAGAAAAAAAAATCATACTACAGCAAAGATAATGCAGTACGGCCAACTGCTAAGCACTGAATTTATGTACTTCTGCAGTGTTTAGCATCCATGTTTCGGTTTGTCTTAGACAAAACACTGTTCATTTGGTATGCTTGTNCAACTGCTAAGCACTGAATTTATGTACTTCTGCAGTGTTTAGCATCCATGTTTCGGTTTGTCTTAGACAAAACACTGTTCATTTGGTATGCTTGTTACACTATTGCAGTAAAACAACACTTTCAATCCAACACAATGTATCANTTCAACTTCATTCATCAAAACAGTGTGGATACACTTGCGCGGTACAGTTTAAATTCAATCAATGTCATTCTCATTCAAACAGATATGAATCAGTGATTTACTGGTACTGATATGTAAATGTTTTCAGAATACACTGAGCTCATTTAGTCATTGCTCATTGAATGTGCATCTATTGAAAGTCATCTCAGAAAATCAGCTTTATCCACACACTTTATCACTTCAGAAATGGTAGGTTGGTGCTAAAACCATTTAACTCAGAAGTTTGACAATAAAATCGGATCACAACAAGACCAGAATGACAGTATTAGATCTAAAAAGAAAAAACTCAAAAGCACTAGATCTGACCGAATAAAATGAATGAAAAATTTGAAAACAATAAACGCTGGATAGAAACAGAACACTCAATGAGTAGATGAAGTTTACTGGAATCAAAGAAGCAATGAAACAGTCACACGAAATACACAAAAAACACGCATGAAAAATGTTGACAGTGTGAAATGAAGAAAAGTGGACTTAGATGGAGCGTGAATCACGAAACCAAGGCTTTGAATACCACATGATGAAGTTGCTCCAGCCAGGGATGTGGATTTAGTTGCAGCGGAAGTGGAATTGGTTCATGAGTGGAGAAGAGGTTTGCACAAGGGAATCAAACGNCAGCNGAATGCTTGGATGCAGCGGTGGAGGNNTGAAGTCAGTGGAGGCAATGATGGAGGAAGAGCTCTATGGTGGCTGGAAACTCTAGCTCAGGCGGCCCTCACTTGGAAGGAAGCTAGATGGAGAGGAAAGCTCAATATGAAGTGACTTTTGGGCAGAGTCTAGTTGTTGGAAATGCATTAGCTAAGCAAAACTCTATATCATTCAAAAGTGAATACATGGTGCAGCCAAGGTGAGTTTTATAGGCTCCTCATCCTTTGGCTGGTGATCAAAACGTGTTCATCCAAGATGGATCACGTTCCATATTTCTAAAACATGTGCTAAATGTGCTAGCTTCTAGAAACTATATGGAGTACACGTTTATTTCTATTTCTAATATAAGAAAGTTCCCGGTGTACCCCCTATCAAGCTAACCTCACCCCTGCATGTGTATAAAGGTCTCTTTTGTCCTTCTTCTTAGTTGGCTTTGATGGACTTTATTTGGTGGGCTTGGGCCCAAGTCATCAACTTTGCACCGCCGGACGGTCCAGTGCGAGGAGATATCATCAGGCGAGGACGCTGGGCGGTTTTGCGATTAGAGGCAAACCGCCGGGCGGTAAACCCCTACCCCCGGGCGATGGCGCGATTAGGGGGAAACTGCCGGGCGGCATAAGTGCAATGCTGGGCGGTTCTCAGATGGGCTTGGGTCTGTTTTCTGCGATTTTCCTCAGTTATAAATAGCCTTTCTGCGAGTTTACAGTCATTCTTTTGATAGAGAGGACGGCCAGACCTACTTTGCACTCCTTGGAGAGGATCTCTTGGATGCTTTTGCTCCTTTTCATCTTATTTAGGGTTTGCTTTTCCATTCTTCCATTACTTTTCATCTAGGTTCACCATGTCAATGGTGAACTAAACCCTTTTGTTGTTGGGGAACAATGTAATCTTTTGAAACTCTCTTCTATTGAAACTCTTATTTATCTATATACTTGCCATATGCTTTGATTATCAATTATTGGGTTTTCCTACTGCGCTTAAAGCTTTTATCGGTTAACTCATTCGATAACTGTTGTTTGTCTTTATTGATAGGGGAACATACAGTAATGCCATGAACTGGGGAATAATCCTTGATTAAGCAATACCACCTAGGGATAGGGGAGTAGGACAATCGATTGTTTTCGCTTCTGTTTATAATGCATTATTAATTACTAGGGGAGGCTAGGGATAGCAAGCCAGTAATTATTAATAGGCTCTTTTCGCCAAGGGATCGGGTTAAGGGTAGACTAAGAAAGTTTGCATGGTAATTGGATAATCAAGCGAATTAAATAAGAGGAGTATATTAGAGAGCGGATAAAGGTGAAATTGTAAACCCCAACAACTCCATTCATCCATAGTTTCTCTCTCGTTAATTGAATCAACTCATTGCATGTTTATTTTTGTTTTTGCATACACAACCATTAATTTTTCTTTCTACAAGTCTTACGATTTCTGTTCACACGAAAGATAAGGCCTTTCGAGTCTGTTGGGAAAACGATACTCGAACTTACCGTTTTATTATTACTTGATACGATCTGGTACACTTAGCACCTTGATTGAGATTTTACTTGTTTGCCTATTATTATTATTATTATTATTATTATTATTATTATTATTATTGTTTATTATTATTATTATTATTATTATTATTATTAATAATAATAATAAAGCTTTCGTAATAACGTGGAACAAAAGCTAAGGTATGTATCCCATGGTTGGAGCACGTGGCGAGGTTATAGCATCTCGTTTGGCAGTGTGGAAATTAGAAGAAATCTGTGTTTTTTACAGTGTCAAAATCATGCCAATGGCTTCGACTCTTACAATTGTAAGAAAAGAAATACTTTAATTATATTTTTTTTTAAGAAAATTATTAATGTATTAGTGGTATATCACATGTTAATTTGTTGTTCTTTTATTGTTTTCGTAAACAGTTTTTTTTGTCATGTATCCGATTTTTAGAGTGACATGTGACATCGAAAAATAATAGCATTATTGACTCGCTTATTGTAATTACTCTTTCCATCATCTTAGTTTTCTTTGCTGCAGTTTGCAAATAGAACTTTTCGTAACAAAAAAAAATAGAAATCAGTGATATAGTTCTTAACTCTCTTCCCATAAAAAAGTAAAGTACATGAGTATGAGTGGTGATTATGTACACCCACGGAAAGGAGACGACGAAAGTGACCACAGGAACCATGTTGAAAACAATGTTAGCATATGTTGCTGATACCAACGCTATCACCGTGAAAAAAAAAAGATTTTGGAATAAACTCCCACCCATTGTTCATTTATATCATCGACAAACATTATTTGAAATCAAGTTGTTGTACAAATTAATTTAACAAGAAGGAAAAAGAGGTGAAAGATGAATAGTTTGAATCAACCATACCCAAATAATCCTTAAAGAAATGTCATCACGAGCACCCTCCATGTCAACTTTGGTCTATTCTTTCTAATTTGATCAACAAAATAAAAGAAAAAAGAAACCAGTATTTGATTTTCTCCATTGTGTAAAAGTACTAGGATGGGTCAAAGATGAATCAAATTAGGAAATGAAATCAGCTATATTGTGTTAATTCACCTCTCGAAAATAAGAGCATGAATAAAAGTGATAAGAGCTCCAAAAATGAAACGGTAGACATTGATTACTCTAATGTTGATTCCATCAGTTATGGCAAGGCTAGCAATCACATTATTTCCAGCATATGATATCTGCACCATCATCATCAATAACGAAGGCTTCAAGTCTTGCACCACTTTCACTATACGGTTCGTTGAATTCACTTTTATGTGTTGGTTTGTCTGATGAAGGAAACAAAGAAAATGAAAAACATAGGGATACGTGTATGAAGGTTCTATATGTTAAGATATGTCAAATATTCTATTAGAAAATAATAGAGATTAGAAAATAATAGAGAATCAAATATTATGTTGGCAATAATTTTGGAATTATTATAATTTCTTCATATTTGTGCAGTTGTCATTCCTTTAACAGATGATGAATTATAGAACCCTTGTATGTATATATGTTACCCTATTCTTTGAAATAATACATTAGAATTATTCCTTAAATCTTTTTATATATACCTGAATGATGAGCCATACTGAAAAATTGAATTAACATCCAATACCACTTAAATAACTTATCCACTCTTTTCCATCAGATACGCATATCTGATTGTTCTTTTTTTTATGCTTAAGATTAATGTGCATATATAGGAAACGTGTGGATTACTTGCGGGCTTATTCCGACGGCATTAGAGCCCTCGGTAATGCTCTGGTGATTTTAATTACCGACTGGCATTGGGCCTTCGGTAAGTTGCTCGATGATTAAAACTCAAAATTTGGGATCCCCTCTCTTAAAACGATTTGGTCGACGAAACCCTATTTTCCAGTCGTGCATTGTCTCATTGTGGTCGAAGTTGCTCTTAGGCGCATTGTCGCCCCTTTCTTCCTGCATTGTCGTCCTTGATTCAGTCGTGGTAGTGAGGCGGGACAACGGTTGTCGTTGATGGTTTGAGGACTGTTAGTGACTGAGGCGGCGCATTGGACGATTTTCGAACGCTTGGAGCTTTTCTTGAGTGATTCTCCTGCAAGGGTGTTGGTGGACAGTGATTAGGGCATTTATTGCGGTTGTCGTGGAGTTGGGAGGGTGTTGCCGGTGGGATTGCAGTAAGGGTTAGTGTTCTTTTTTATTTCTCGTTGCCATTTTACTTTCGTTGCGTTTTTACTCTAATTTCTTACATAACTTTTATTTTTCACACTTGTTTTTACATTGAATGAATTGCAATTGTATTTTTCTGGTTTTTGAAATAATATCGTGTTTCCTTTAAGATTCTTAAATTTGTTCTGTTCTATATTTGAGTATTTGCATGAATTTATGATTTTCCAGTTTTCATTTTCCAGCTTTGGTTGAATTAGTTTAGGTTTATGATGATTTTGCTTTTACTGTAATTTGCAATGATTAGGTCATACTTTTATGAGCTTATGGAATGTTAATTGTACTTAGTTTCCCGTAAAAAGCAAAATAGTACATGAGTATGAAAATTGGTGAGTGGTGACTACATACCCGTATAGGAATGAAAGGATGAAAGTGACCATAGGAACAACATTAAAAACAACATTAGCATATGTTGTTGATACCAACGCTATCGTGGTGAATTAAAGATTTTGGAATAAACTCCCACCCACTCTTCATTTATATTATCAATAAAAATTATTTGAAATTAAGTTATTGTACAAATTAATTTAATAATAAGAACAAAGAGGTGAAGGCTGAATAGTTTGCATCAACCATGCCCAAATAATCCTTAAAGAAATGTCATCACTATCACCCTCCATTTCAACTTTGGTCTATTCTTTCTGATTTGATCAACAAAATAAATGAAAAAAGAAACCAATATTTTATTTTCTCCATTGTGTAAAAGTACTAGCATGGGTCAAAGATGCATAAACTATGATGTCAAGATTAGGAAATGAAATAAGTTATAGTGTGTTAATTCACCTCTCAAAAATAAGAGCATGAATAAAAGCAATAGGCATTCAATACTATAATGCTTATTCCATCAGTTATGGCAAGGCTAGCAATCACAATATTTCCAGCACATGCAATTTGCACCAACATCATCAATAAGGGAGGCTTCAAGTCTTGCACCACTTTCACTATACGGTTCATTGTATTCTGTTTTATGTGTTGGGTTGTTTGATGAAGGAAACAAAGAAAAATGAAAAGATAGGGATACATGTGTAGAGGTTCTCTATGTTAAGATATGATAAATATTGTATTAGAAAATATAAGTTAATCAAATATTATGTTGGCATTAATTTAGGAATTATTATAATTTGTGCAGATATATGCAGTTGTCATGCCTTTAATAGATGATGAATTATAGAACCTTTGTACGTATATATATGTTACTCTACTCTTTGAAATAATACATCAGAATTATTCTTTAAATCATTTTTATATATACCTGAATGATAAGCCCCACTGAAAAACTAAAGCAACATCCAATACCACTTACAACACTTATCCTTTATTTTCAATCCCATGCTCTTATCTGATTGTTGTCCTTTCTATGCATAAGATTAATGTGCATATTCTTCCAAATTTTTATTTCTATCCCATTGAAGAATGACACAATCATTGACCCGTCAATTGCAATTATTGTTCCCTTCACCTTAGCTTTCCCTGTTGCGGTTTGCAAATTGAACTTTTTGTAGCTAAAAAAAATCACAAATCAGTGATATATTTCTGAACTCTCTTCCCACAAAAATCAAAGTAGCACATGAGTATGAAAACTGGTGAGTGGTGACTACATACCTGCATAGGAAGGAGAGGATGAAAGTGACCATAGGAACCATGTTGAAAACAACGTTACCATATGTTACAATTACCATTGCTATCTTGGTGAAAAAAGATTTTGGAATAAACTCCAACCCACTAATCATTTATATCATCAACCAACATTATTTGAAATCAAGTTATTGTACAAATTAATTTAATAATAAGGACAAAGAGGTGAAGGCTGAATAATTTGCATCTACTATACCCAAATAATTCTTAAAGAAATGTTATCAAGAGCACCTTTCATGTCCATTTTGGTCTGCTCTTTCTGATTTTATCAACAAAATAGAAGAAAAAAGAAACCAGTATTTGATTTTCTCCATTGCGTAAGAGTACTAGGGTGGGTAAAAGAAGCATAAACTATGATGTTAAGATTAGTAAATAAAATAAGTTATAGTGTGTTAATTAACCTCTCGAAAATAAGAGCATGAATGAAAGTGATACCAACTCCAAAAATGAGACGGTAGGCACTGAATACTCTAATGTTGATTCCTTCAGTCATGGCGAGGCTAACAATCACAGTATTTGCAGCATATGTAATCTACACTAGCATCATCAATAAGGGAGGCTTCAAGTCTTGCACCACTTTCATTATATGGTTCATTGAATTCACTTTTATGTGTTGGTTTGTGTGATGAAGGAAACAAAGAAAACGGAAAGGATAGGGATACGTGCGTGGAGGTTCTATATGTTAAGATATGTCAAATATCCTATTAAAAAATATTAGATAATCAAATATTATGATGGAAATAATTTAGGAATTACTATAATTTGTGCAAATTTGTACAGTTGTCATTCCTTTAACAGATAATGAATTATAGGTCCCTTGTATGTATATATATGTTACCCTACTCTTTGAAATAATACATCAGAATTGTTCTTTAAATATTTCTTATATATACCTGAATGAAGAGCCATACTTACAAATTGAAGCAACTGCAATAGTACTTAAAACACATATCCACTATTTTCTATCAGATGCGCATATTTGATTGTTCTCCTTTTTATGCTTAAGATTAATGTGCATATTCTTCCACATTTTTATTTCTATCCCATTGAAGAATGACAACATTATTGGCACGCTCATTGTAACTATTGTTCTTATCACCTTAACTTTCCCTACTACGGTTTGCAAATAGAACTTTTCGTAGATACAAAAAAAAAAAATTAGAAATCAATGAAATATTTCATAATTATCTTCCCATAAAAAGAAAAATAGTACATGAGTATGAAAACTAGTGAGTGGTGACTACGAACCTGCACAAGAAAGAGAGGATGAAAGTGACCATAGGAACAACTTTGAAAAGAACGTTAGCATATGTTGTTGATACCAACGCTATCGTGGTGAAAAAAAGATTTTGGAATAAACTCTCACCCAATCTTCATTTATATCATCAATAAACATTATCTGAAATCAAGTTATTGTACAAATTAATTTATTAATAAGGAAAGATTGGTGAAGGCTAAATAATTTGCATCAACCATGCCTAAATAATCCTTAAGGAAATGTCATCACGAGACCTCCATTTCAACTTTGGTTTGTTCTTTTTTTTTTTTTTGATCAACAAAATAGAAGAAAAAAGGAACCAATATTTGATTTTCTCCATTGTGTAAAAGTAGGAGCATGGGTCAAAGATGCATAAACTATGATGTTAAGATTAGGAAATGAAATAAGTTATAGTGTGTTAATTCACATCTCGAAAATAAGAGCATGAATAAAAGCGATAGTAGCTCCGAAAATGAGATGGTAAGCATTCGAAACTTTAATGTTGATTCCATCAGTTATGGAGAGGCTAACAATCACAATATTAACAGGATATTCAATATGCACCAGCATCATCAATAAGGGAGGCACCACTTTCACTATATGGTTTATTGTATCCAGTTTTTTGTGTTGGTTTGTTTGATGAAGAAAACATAGAAAATGGAAAAGATAGGGATACATGTGAGGAGGTTCTACATTTTAAGATATGTCAAATATTCTATTAGAAAATATTAGAAAATCATATATTGTGTTGACAATAATTTAGGAATTATTATAATTTGTGCAGATTTGTGCAATTGTCATTCCTTTAATAAATGATGAATTGTAGGACCTTTGTACGTAATTATATGTTACCCTACTCTTTGAAATAATACATCAGAATTATTCTTTTAATCATTTTTATATATATACCTGAATGATGAGCCCCACTGAAAAACTAAAGCAACATCGAATACCACTTACAACATCTATCCACTTTTTTCCTTCAGATGCTCTTATCTGATTGTTGTCCTTTTTATGCATAAGATTAATGCGTATATTCTTCCAAATATTTATTCCTATCCCATTGAAGAATGACACAAACACTGACCTGTTAATTGCAATTATTGTTCCCCTCACCTTAGTTTTCCCTGTTGTGGTTTGCTATCTTGGTGAAAAAAATATTTTGGAACAAACTCCCACCCACTATTGATTTATATCATCAACAAACATTATTTGAAATCAAGTTATTGTAAAAATTGATTTAATAATAAGAACAAAGAGGTGAAGGCTGAATAGTTTGCATCAACCATGCCCAAATAATCATTAAAGAAATGTCAACACGAACACCCTCCATTTCAACTTTGGTCTGTTCTTTCTGATTTGATCAACAAAATAGAAGAGAAAAGAAACCAATATTTGATTTTCTCCATTGTGTCAAGGAACTAACATTGGTCAAAGATGCATAAATTATGATGTAAGGATTAGGAAATGAAATAAGTTATAGTGTGTTAATTCACCTCTCAAAAATAAGAGCATGAATAAAATTGATAGCAGCTCCGAAAATGAGACAGTAGGAACTGAATACTCTAATGTGGATTCCATCAGTTATAGCGAGGCTAGCAATCACATTATTTCCAGCATATGCAATTTGCACCAACATCATCAATAAGGGAGGCTTCAAGTCTTGCACCACTTTTACTATACGGTTCATTGAATTCACTTTTAAGTGTTGGTTTGTTTGATGAAGGAAACAAAGAAAACGGAAAGGATATGGATACGTGTGTGGAGGTTCCATATGTTAAGATATGTTTATTATTCTATTAGAAAATATTAGATAATCAAATATTGTATTGGCAATAATTTAGGAATTATTATAATTTGTGCATATTTGTGCAGTTGTCATTCCTTTAATAGATCATGAATGATAGGACCCTTGTATGTACATATATGTTATCCTACTCTTTGAAATAATACATCAGAATTGTTCTTAAAATCTTTTTTATATATACCTAAATGATGAGCCATACTGAAAAACTGAAGCAACATCCAATACCACAAAAAACACTTATCCACTCTTTTCCATTAGATGTGCATATCTGATTGTTATCCTTTTTATGTTTAAGATTAATGTGCATATTCTTCCAAATTTTTATTTCTATCCCATTGAAGAATGACAACATCATTGACCCGCTCATTGCAATTATTATTCTCGTCACTTTAGATTTCCCTACTACTGTTTGCAAATAGACCTTTTCGTAGAAACAAAAAGAATTAGAAATCAATGAAATATTTCATAACTATCTTCCCATATAAAGCAAAATAGTATATAAGTATGAAAACTGGTGAGTGGTGACTACGTACTCGCACAGGAAGGAGAGATGAAAACTGGGGAGTGGTGACCATAGGAAGCATGTTGAAAACAACGTTAGCATATGTTGTTGTACCATTGCTATCTTTGTGAAAAAATGATTTTGGAATGAACTCCTGCCCACTATTCATTTATATCATTAGTAAACATTATTTGAAATCAAGTTATTGTACAAATTAATTTAATAATAAGGACAAAGAGAAGGCTGAATAGTTTGTCTCAACCATGCCCAAATAATCCTTAAAGAAATGTCAGCATGAGCACCTTTTATTTTAACTTTGGTCTATTCTTTCTTATTTGATCAACAAAACAAAAGGAAAAACGAAACCAATATTTGATTTTCTCCATTGTGTAAAAGTACTAGCATGGATCAAAGATGCATAAACTATGATGTCAAGATTAGGAAATGAAATAAGTTATAGTGTGTTAATTCACCTTTTGAAAATAAGAGCACGAATAAAAGTGATAGTAGCTCCGAAAATGAGACGGTAGGCACTGAATACTCTAATGTTGATTCCATCAGTTATGGCGAGGCTAACAATCACATTATTTACAGCATATGCAATGTGCACCAGCTTCAGCAATAAGGGAGGCTTCAAGCCTTGCACCACTTTCACTATACAGTTCATTGTATTCGGTTTTATGTGTTGGTTTGTTTGATGAAGGAAACAAAGAAAACAGAAAAGATAGGGATACATGTGTGGAGGTTCTATATGTTAAGATATGCAACTATTTTATTAGAAAATATTAAATAATCAAATATTGTGTTGGCAATAATTTAGGAATTATTATAATTTGTACAGATTTGTGCAGTTGTCATTCCTTTAATAGATGATTTATTATAGGACCTTTGTACATATATATATGTTACCAAACTCTTTGAAATAATACATCAGAATTATTCTTTAAATCGTTTTCATATATACCTGAATGATGAGCCCCTACTAGTGGAAATATACCTTTTTATGAGTACCTATATTATAACAGATAAAAATTATCCATCATAGTAAGACATATTATAACGTAGTTTTGTATATCAGTTATAATATGAAATGCAGTGGCAAACTTGTAAATAAGTTTAAGACATTTTATAACGTAGTTTTGTATATCAGTTATAATATGAAATGCGGTGACAAACTTGTAAATAAGTTGAAAACTTATTATTTGGAATATCTTGATGTATTATAACGAAGGTTTAGAAATTAGTTATAATATCTCTTCCTCACTAATTTTTCACATTTCCCTCTCGCTGTCTCTAATTTCATTTCATGTTCCCTCTCACTTTTGTTCCTCTCTTCTTTTTCTCTAACCCCTTGCATTTTAGAACACTGCCTTCATCTCTTCTTCATCCCAGAACATTGCCTTTGTCTCTTCTTCGTCCCAGAACACTGCCTCCACTGCCTCTTCACTCATAAGCTTTGCTCCGCTGGCTCTTCGTCTCTTCGTCTCTTCTTGCCATCATCACGCACACATAACACACAGTTCCGGCGACATTCCGTCAACGCCCAACCATCAACGGCGTATTCGATTGAGACTTTGCCGTGTGGCCACTATTGTCGTGTGTCTACTGTTGGACATTCTTCTGCTGCAGTAGCCACCGCAAACACCTCCTTGTTGCTCAACGCCTAAGGTTCGAATTGCAGCGCACTTGCCCTGGTCGGATTCACCTTCGTTCTTCTCCACCCTTCGCTGCTAGATTTCGCCCTTTGCCACTGCTCGGCTCTTGCATTGAATTAGGAATTGCATTGAAGCTAAACCTAACCTACTTTTGGAAATTTGAAAAATACTCAAACTTGTTTAATTGGTTCTACTTGGGTATCATGTATGATGCTTGATTGGTTTGGTGTAAGGTTTTTGTGGTTCATGAGTGTTGGATTTGGGGTAGATTGCTTTTGAAACTTGGTTTGGGTTATTAAATCTCGATTAGGTTTGCACTGTAATATTTGTGTGTGGACTTCCCAAGTTATTGGGCTTATTGTGTTTAATTTTTAATGTTGAATTGCAAATAAGATTGTTATCTGTTATTCGTTTTGAGTAATAATATTTTTTGGATGGTGGGAATATGGTCATGGATGTATAGAGAGCTTGAGCGTCTGGGTTTTGTTTGAAGCATGATGGCATGGTCCTGTTTGGGCCCAAACATGAGTGGTTGTTTTTATGTAGGTTCCTTTGCAGTTGGCAAGTAAACTGCAGCATTGCAAACCAACACATCTGGTGGCCTTTGTGATCTTTTGAAGTTATCAACAAATTGTCGGACACTGTCGAAAGAGGCAAAGTCCAAGTGCATGATAGTGTAATTTTCCTTAGCTATGTCAGTAGATTTTGCAGCTCTTGCAACTTTGAGGTAATCCCTGCAGGCCATTATTTATGTCATTATATATATATATATATATATATATATATATATATATATATATATATATATATATATATATACCCTACTCTTTGAAATAATACATTAGAATTATTCTTTAAATCTTTTTTATACATACTTGAATGATAAGTCATATTGAAAAACTAAAACAACATCCAATACCACTTACAACACATGTCCACTCTTTTTCATAAGATGTTCTTATCTGATTGTTGTCCTTTTTATGCATAAGATTAATGTGCATATTCTTCCAAATTTTATTTCTATCCCATTGAAAAATGAGAACATCATTGACCTATTAATTGCAATTATTTGTCTCATTATCTTAGTTTTCTCTATTGCAGTTTGCAAATTGAACTTTTTATAATTATAAAAAAAATAACTTTAATTTTTTTATTTTAAATTAAATATTAAAATAATTAAAATATTCTTAAATTTAAAGTATGTTTTTATGTAAACTTTTTATTTTTATTAAAATTTGGTATACTTTACTAAAATTTATCAACTAAAAAAACACTAAATTAACAAATTTATATATATATATATATAGAAGTGTCTGTTACCATTAAATAAACATAATGCTCTTTTTTACTTTTCATATTTTCTTTTCTAATTTTACTTTGTAGAATTCTTGTTTTTAAATTAAAGTAATAATTTTATTAATTTTATCATTTAATTATTTTTTTATTTGACCCATTATTTAAAACTTACTCATCATTTTAAACTAAGTCAACTATTTATAATAAAAATATAATTTAAAATGTAAATAAAGTTAAAATATTTTTATTGTAAAAATTAATTATATTATTTTTTAATTTTTGTTATTATAAAAAAAAAGACCGTCCATGCATTATGCACATTTGTTTCCACTAATAATGATATAAATGAATAAACTAACAGAAGTAGTAGAATTTTTTATCATTTTTCAGTATATTTAATTTATTTATTTATTTAGTATATTTTACATTAAAAAAAATGCTGTTGTACTTCACTGAACCCAATTATCCAAAATAGGAAAAGAGGAGAAAAAACCCTCCAAAACCCTAAATCTAACCGGCACAACCAATTTGTGAATAGACAGAAAAGAAGAGAAAAAGAAAGGGTAGAACAGATAGCAAAGGCTGTTCTTCACTTATTCAGGTGCGTTCTGCTTAAATCTTCACTTACAAACTATTCTAGGAGTTTACAATTTGATTCAAGATTTTGATTACCTGCATCTAAATCCTCAGAAAGGAAATCGATAAAATACTAAGACTATTAAGACTATTTGCCAAGACTAAAAACTGGAAATGTTCAGTTTTCAGTTTGGCTAAATTTATAATTTTCAAAATTCTTGGAGAAAAGCTTTTAATGGCGTGACTTTGTGGTTGGCAATAGCCGGTGATCCACTCCAAAACACCATTATGAAACTAGACAGGAACATTGTTGTTTCGTGCTAGAGTTTTGCTATTTCACTCTATCTCCTTTGATTCTCTACTCGTAATTATTTCTTCATCTTTTATTCTGTTTCATAAACCAATGGGTTTTTATTTTATTTTTGCTTGGGTTTATTATGTTGTTAATTCTAGGTTTTTTTTTTTTGTTCATCACCAGCATAATTTTTGGATTTAAATTTTGGAATTGAGGCGTTATGGAAAATAAAGATGCAAAAGATCCATTCAAAGGGGTGGATTGGAAAGCTGTTGGCGGTGAAATGCAGAAAAATCCGAGTGTTCAACCATCCTTGAAGAAACGATTACCCAACAGAGTAAGGCAAATTCCTGAGTACTATTTCCTTCCTCGATGGCCGCTTCCCAAAGCCATTTTATTTTGCAGTGCATGCATTGCTGCTGGTGTGGCTGCTGGAATGGTTGGTGAGGCCTGGATTGAAAAGAAAGTTAAAGGTATTTTCACCTCATCCCTCTCTTTCCTTTCATCAACCAATGTGTTATTTTAGTCCTTTGAATTGCCAAATTGAAAGCCTTTCTTTTTTGGAAACCATTTCTGATTCTCCTAAAGGGCATTGTTGAGTGAGAACTATTATCATGGGAGCTAGTTTCGTCTTAAATTTTTGTCCCCAATCATCGATTTTTTGCAACCCATGGAATGGCATGTAGCACCTAGAAACACCACTGCTGTTAGACAGGGCTGTGCTCTTACCTTTTTTTTTTAGACTGACCATATTTAGATATAAAAGTAGTAATGAAGAAAATCAGAACATAAAATGAATTGAGCTTATCCCTCAAGTTTTTGAGAAGCTAGATTAATGTACTTTTAAAAAATTTAAAGTCTATAAGTTGATTTAAACTTACTGGAAAAGTTCAATTCTTTATACTTTTTTTCTCCTATAAGTGTTTGTAGAAGAATTTATCTAAAGAAGTTGTATAAACAGTTTTCGATTGCCAAGCTATCAATGCACACAACTATGTATTTTGTGAAGTTCAATGGATCTTTAGCAAGCTTGGTTTGTGTTACGTACCCGAGAATGGTACGTATCTAGAGCGCCTTCCTCACACACTCTCACCAAGAATTAACAATGGACAAATAGATAAAGAAACCTCTTTTATTGAATGGAAATATTGTATCAAAGAAAATAACCAATAACTGGGAGCATAACCTCCGTCAGTCACCTGAGAGCATAACCTCTCTAACAAAACTCACAATTCAAAAGCATGCCTTTACCCCTAGGCTCCCTTCTTATTTATACTAGTTAATCCCCTCCCAAGATATACGTAATAATATAAAA
>NW_014542732.1:328912-334084 GCF_000741045.1 Vigna radiata var. radiata
AAGATATTCCTCTTATTACTCCAATTAGTTTCCCGCCGTGCCATCTAGGAAGTTTCCTTGCCGCTACCAACCGTTCGGTCATTACTCCAATTAGTTTCCCGCCGTGCCATCTAGGAAGCTTCCTTGCCGGTACCAACCGTTCGGTCCCTCTTATACCTTTTCCTTTCATATGTTTTCCAGCCCCTAACAGTTTGAGTTTCTGACTATGTCATGTATATATACTGTCAGAGGATAACAATCGTTGTCAATGACAAAGTATTTGTTTGAACATTGATGGCATTACTCATATTTGTTAAACTTTTGAATTAGACTTTGTTGTAATGATTTTGTTTTGGTATTGCAGAAGATGGCGGAGTTATATGGGAATTTGATAAATAAACTATTGGTCTTAGGACATAATGTCATAGACACCGCTGCCTCTATGGTTTCCTCCTTAGAAGTTCTCTTCAGCAAGCCTCACTTCCCAGAATTATCAGTTTCAGGGATTAAGATGATCCATGGTTAGCATCAGGATTGAGGCGAATGAGATGTGATGATACTAGGAAAGATTTCCCTTCCATTTCTAATAAGTATGGCGGCCAAATTTATTACTTTCTTTAAGATTAGCATTTCGGTGGTTCCTAACCAAGAACTCGACAATGATTTAATCAATCAGTGTACTAAGTGCCAACCCTGACGCGACGAAATTATTGCAATTGATGCAATGAAATTTCAATTTTTTAAAGGAAAGGAAGGAGTCATGTTAATAATCCTATAAGGATAACGTAGTGTTTGTGCCGTTCATATTTCTTGCATCCCAAAATTTTAATGTCATCCCCATTTTAACTTTACACATTATATATTATATATTAAATAATTAGGTAAAGATATTCACTATTACCCACTCCGCATAGCTTTATTTACTGGGCCCTCAAGTAACTTCTTGCTTCTTCACCAAACGGAGTTGTCTTTTTCACCAGAGTTTGTGGTTGCTTGAGTTTGTGCCTTGACAATTTCTACCCAAGCAAGATTGTTTGAGGTGAGAGTAGTAGAAGGGCAGATCTTCGTTTGAAATACATGCATGATTTTCATCTTAAAGTAGTTTAAATTGTATGGAGTTTTTCAGCATGGATAGGTCATGCTATAGATTTCGTGTTTTATCATTGGATTTGAAATTTGGTTTCTAAAATTGTTCACCAGATTTTAAAATCTATTCTTTTTCTGGATCTTGTTAATTGGATTTCAGAATTCAGTCAGTTGTTGGATTTTATGTTTTACTTTTAACCTACTAGATTTGAAATCTGATTTTTAGAAGTTTTCATTCATTTTAAAATTTAGTTTTGTATCCAGATCTTGTTAATCAGATTTTAGAGTTTGGTTAGTTGATGAATTTCGTGTTTTATATTTATCCAATTATATTTTGAAATTCAGTTTTCAAAATTGCTTATCGGATTTAAAATCCAGTTGTTGAATTTCAAGTTTTATTTATTTTTATTTAGTTCATCAGATTTCAAAATTCTGTTTTTAAAATTGGTCACTATTTTGAAATTTGGTGCACAAAAAATGAAAAATGATTCAGATTTCAAAATACTTTATCATTCATTGATCTGCTTACTGCCCATACTTAAAAAAAAAAAAAACACTATCAAAATTTGCTAAAAATTAGTTATGAAATAAAGATTCATGCGCTCGACATATTGTGAATCATGGACCTCTTGAAAAATGCTTAATGAACTGCATTTCTTCCGATCGTAGCAGAGAAGGATTCATTCTGCAGCCATGTTGACAATCATATTGTTCGTGTATTCGTTACGAGTTTATGGACATGTGTTCATCTGGGCACAGCCAAATAATTGCTAAATTATGTATAGCCAAGTAACCAAGATAATTGTAATTGTCCTGAGGCCAATATCCTCTTCAATTACTACACTATCTTCCAACTACGTGAGCTAAAATGATGGTTTAATTAGGTGCTGCATTAAATAATATTTTAGAATACCAGCTTTACCTCTACTTAAAATGTTATTAATATTTAAATCATTCAATGGTCAAAGATTCTCTACACTGGTCAGTTTTTATTCTTCACGGTGCTTTCAAATCTCACTGTCTCACTTTCACTCTTTCTCATTTTCAAAAAAACCCTGCATCTCATTTTTCAGGCACAGTTTTCGCATCTCATTTCAGTCGAGCACAAACACACAGCACAGTTCCTCTTCTTCGCCTTCTTTCACTCGTTGGCACAGTCCAGGCTGCACACACAAACACCACACCACCACTGTTTCCACAGGTTCACTGCTTCCAGGGCACACAGACAGCACAGCTTCTCGCTGGTGGCCAAAGATTGGTGGATTGTGCTATATTTATTTTGATACTGTGTTGTAGATATAGTAGTGTAGATGATTAGAAGCTGGGGTATAATCTGCGTTTGGTTGGTATCCGATGAATCAGACAACATCTGTTTTCCATATCTGATGTAGGCTGAATTGGATATGCAGATCTGATTCAGCCCCTTCGGCTTTGCATATCCGACCAAATGCTGATCCGCTTTTTACCTCTGTATGCTAGTTCTTCGACCTTTCCCGTATGTTTTGCTCTGTCTCTTTCCAACCTAAATTGTACATTACCTATACTCCATATTACTATATATTAGTATGTTGTGGTATATTTGAATCTGTTGTTCAGTTGTTTAGTAGCATAATAACATCTTATTTATGTAAATAACACTCTGAATCTGACGTTGGTGCTGAATGGGAGGAAAAAGTGAGTGTTATGTGGTTGAGTTAAATAGAGAAAAGGGAGGAGTTTTGTTTGGTGAAGGTGTGTGATTTAGAATGTTTTTTTAGAACTTATGGTGGATGAGTGGGAGCGAATTGATCTCATTGTGACCACTGGCAGCCATGGAGTAATTTGCAAGATTAGAATATATCTATACATATATACATATATATCTACATATGTATACATACATATGTATACATATATATATATAAGGTGTTGTTTTCCTTCAGGTCTCTATGGAATGCTTGGACAAATCCATTCTTGTATTTGACAGTTATTGAATTCAAAGCTTTTTTACAAGCAAACAGTGCTCACGTCACAACTCTCATCGTGTCGTACATCTGGCAAGAGTTGGAACATATTCAAACGTGTAATTGAAAATGGAATCAAACATAAGAACAGCATAGCAAGAGTATAAACGATGAAAAAATTGAATACGTAACTCAACCTCAACTTAGTCTGCTGCTTGAGTGGGAAGATTGGTGGTGTGGCTTCTGATCACATATTGTGACAACTTAACCTGAGCAGTAGTAATTTCAGAAGTAGAATGTTATGTGACAAATTAACTTGAGCAGTAGTAATTTCAGAAGTAGAATTCAGAATGTTCCACATCCTCAAGATGGGGCGTTGAAGAAGTCATAACGCAGGTCGTATGCCAAGTTGTTAAGAGATTTTGTTGTATAAATCTTGCATCGCGATATGTTGACAACGTTTTTTTCCAACATTTTGACAACGCCACGTGTTAGCGTTGGATTGGTCCAGTTTTTAAGAATTTTTTAATTCGAAATCTGATTTGAATTAGGGTAGTTTTTGTGTTTCCGAAAATGCCTTTGGTCTTTTTCAGAGATCTTTTGAACGTGGAAGCGTTGAGTTTGTCTCCAATTTAGGTTTGTATTAGGTTTGAAGCGGTCTCTCTTCTCGACATTCGGCTTTCTTTGTCGGAGTGTTTTGATCTCGGCGTCCTTCGTTGTCGGAGTGTTTTGATCTCGACGTCCTTTGTTGTCGGAGTGTTTCGATCTCGCTTTCCTTCGTTTTTGTAGTCTTTGTTCTCCATTGTATTGTAGTTGGTAGCATTGTCTTTTTCTCCATTTTAGGTTTTGTTTTTCTTTTTGTAGCGGTATGTCATTACTTTCGAGCTTTTCGTTCTTGGTTTTGTTTTGAAGTTGTATTAACTGCGTTTATTTTGTGAAGGCGTGGAAGGGGTGAGCAATATGTGTTGAGTGCGACATTGAATTTTCGGCTTTGCTATTCCGAGAAAGTTTTTATCTTATGTTTTGCTATGGCTTCATCAAATGACATTGAGTCTTCCAATAACAAGGTATGAACATTCACGTTGATGCGTATTGGTATTTGGTTTTACCTTTGGTTTTAGGGCTTGGGATTTGTGGTTTTTTGCTTTTTGGAAGAAATATTTACTAGAGTTTTTTATTTCTTTTTTCAGTTATATGTTCGTCATTCCATGAAAACAAAGTATGTTGCCGGTTTGAATGCATTATTGATTGAGGAGCACAGGTGTATTATTTCGAAGACTCCCTTTAAATGGTTTTTGGACTTACAGGATAACCTTATGATTGGCAGGAACATTTTGAGCGATTTACTTACTAAATGGGTTGATGAAAGAGGAGAATTTTTATTTGGTGAAAATTTTGTTGAATTCAAGGAAGTGGATGTAACATTAAGCTTAGGGTTGTCTTTGGTTGGTGACAAGATTAATCTGAATGAAAAGAACCTTTTAGAAAGTCATTGTCGGAACTACTTTCATAAAGAAAAGGAAAAAGGAAAATATAAATTGGATATGATATATGATTTTGTTTTGAAAAACCACAAAAAGTTGTCTGCCATAGATGTTTGCAGACTTTACATCTTTATTGGAATACATGAGGTATTGCTACCTAGTCGTAGCAGAACAATATTTCCAATATTGTTTGAAATTGTTGATAGAATAAATGATTTGGGAACTTTTTGTTGGGCTCCTTTAGTGTACCATTATCTTCTTAGTAGTTTTTGCAAACAGAACTTATCATGGAATAGAGGAAAAGGTGCAACTAATTTCTTTGTTGATGGTTGCGTATACGTGTTTCAGGTAATTTTTTGGCATGTATTCTTTTTAGGCTGTGAATTGAAGTGTGTAAGGCCTTGCAAAAATGCCATTTAAGTGTGTGTACACGTGGCAGCATAGGATAGGTTGAATACTATTAGTAAAGGGAAATATACTTAGCATTCTAAATCTTAGTCATTCTCCTAAGACAACAACCATCTCCTTCTACGTTTCTCTCCTTCTTTGCCGTGCCACTCCTTCCATCTCAACTCAGATTCTAACCGTTAGTTTCTCAAATTGAAGCTACATAAGCATTCAGGACTCCAAGAGCTACGTTTCTACCGATCGATTTTCCGTTTCATCCAACCGGTAAGAAA
>NW_014542732.1:350305-352461 GCF_000741045.1 Vigna radiata var. radiata
AAGAGGAAAGATTTCTAGTATTAAAGGAAGGGGCATATCAGGATGTCAGTTTGGTAAGTGAATGTGAGAAATAGAGAAGTAAGAGCACGATGGATGAGGAACAAAGAAGAAAGGCCTTAGAACAAATGACAAAGGATGGTTACAGTATGAGTTGTTGGAGATGGTATCGGGGAATGATCAGATAATCTGGGTTGATTGAGACTATCAGAGTTTCAAAGTGGCATGTTGTGTTTTAATCGGTTTTTCTTCGGGTGTGATTTTATGGTGATGCTCAGGAATCTGTTGAGTTTGATCAAGAGAGAAGTGGATGTTGGAAGTTGAGTTACAGAAGACAGTAAGTGGGTAAGTTCAGATAAGGTCAGAGGATTGGTGTTGCTGGTCATGGGTATCTTGAGGTTCAGGGGATCAAAGACAGAGTTTGTATTTCTAAAGATTCTGATTTGAAGAGGGCAATTCTTGAAGAAGAAGATTTTAAGTTAATTTGGCCGAATGAGTGCAGCAGGTACAATTGAGCGAAGGATAGAAGCAAGTGTTATGAGAATTCAAGATGTATGATGAACGCAAGTGAAGAAGCTATGATGTTGTCTTACTTAAGTCTGAGGTGTGATTACAGGAGAGGTTTAACTGTTTTCTTTTTTTTAATTGTTTCAGATAGTCATGGCCTTCAAAAGAAGTACTGTGTTTTGAGAAGGGGAAGCATGGTATTACATTAGAAGTGTGTCAAGTTATAAAAGAGAAGACAAAGGGTTGTAAGAGTCAGAATATGTTAGCAAGGATAGAGGGAGAAGAGAAGATAGATCTTCATGGTGTAATAGTTCTGGTTGGTGTTCTGCAACAATTATGAGATTTTTATAACTTGGAGAGGTGGTGTTCACTATGGAATGGTGTTAGTAATCTATTTAGGGGTGGTTTCTTTTTAAGTTGTGTAATGCAAGAGGAAGATGGAAGTTGAGTTAAAGTAATGGTGTTTGGACTCGGTGTAGTCATAGGGAGAACTATAAGGTTAAAGAATCTCACAAGAGAATTAAAGGACAGGTTGGAACAGTCTAGTATAAGTCTTGGCAATCATAAGTGATTTCGAGCATGGTTGTTTTGTGGAGTAGAAAAGCAGTGTTGAGGAAAATGGAATGACAAGGTTATCATGGAAGAAAAGAGTTATCGGGGTTTTCCAAAGTCATGGAAGCTTTGAAGAAGGTTCTTCAAGGGTGATTATCTTCGAGTTGTAAATTGTCATGAAGGAAGTGTTCTTTCCGTGAACTAGTGAACAAGGGGGTTTGATGATCAGAGTAGCGCAGCGGGTGTTAGTGGGTTTCTCAAAATGGTTGAGAAAGCGCAGTTTGGACAATCCTAGTTTGAGATGTATCATAAGTTGGATTGATATTGATCAAGCTAGTGATCTCAAGTCGAAGAGGTTACAGATCTAAGTATGATTGCAGGCTAGTGGATCAAGAAATGTATATGGTTCAGGTCAGTGAGATAACGAAGTGAAGCTAAATTACTCACATTGGTTTTGGCGTTGCAAAGTAGAAAAGTTTTACTTTGGTAATGAGATAATGTTGTAGGAAACTATGCTACTCAATAGTGGAGATGAGTAAAGCAATGTGAAGTCCTCAGAATGGATGTGGTTAAAGATGATTAAGAATATAGTGGTTGATGGTTAACTCGGAGATTGTGGTGATTAAGTCGGAGGTATGGTGGTTCTTGGAAGAAACAAGAGGAGGTAAATGAGTATCAGTCAAGGGTTTATATAAAGTGAAGACTATTAGGAGTTTTAGAAGAGATTTACAAGAAGGAAAGAAAGATTCTTAAAAAGTTGAGGCGTATAGGTTTAGAATGGTCTAGAGGCAAATGGCTAAACCAATCTACACTATGGAACACTAGGACATCTTAACATAGAGGCAAGGTTTTCATGATCAGTAAAGTTGTTGGGGAGTAGAATGTTTGTCAAATAGGTGGTTGTACTAGAGAATGTAATGAGAGTAGGGTGTCCCTATTTTCTCGTAAGCACAATTTTCAAGGACGAAAATTTTTGTTGTTGGGGAGAATGTAAGGCCTTGCAAAAATGCCATTTAAGTGTGTGTACACGTGGCAGCATAGGATAGGTTGAATACTATTAGTAAAGGGAAATATACTTAGCATTCTAAATCTTAGTCATT
>NW_014542732.1:354476-381110 GCF_000741045.1 Vigna radiata var. radiata
GGGTTATCCCTAACACTCTAACGGTCTTTCATTCTCACTTAGAGAGGATTGACGCGTGTGGTGAGAGTAGTGGGAGGTCCTAGGGTAGGCGCTTTCACTGTAGGCCTATACTACGGTAACGGACTAGCCTTGTGTATGGTCGGGTGGAACCCCTCGGCAATGGCTTTGCAAAGCAGTAGGGCCATCACAAGTGCACAACCCGCCCCAGCTCTATATACATTCTATGTCCGGATGTGTCGATGAGTCTTAACATGACATGATGTTTGCTTTAGTGAGTTTTGTGAAATCAATGTTTATGTTTATGATGACTTATATGTTTAAGTGTGTATGAACGTTCTTGCAATGAATTGTATAATTGTTTGAGACCTAGCTCACCCTTGCACTTGCATGTTTGTATGTGTTTGCCTTCCCCCTTGCGATGATCATCCAATCCTTTGGATGTGAGCAGTAGGTGATGAGGTACCCTTGGAGCAGGCGTGGGAGACTGAGGAAGATCCAGCACCTAGTGCTTAGGCGATCTTGTTGTTTTATTTTTTTTAGCTTATCATATTTTGCAAAACCTTGGACCTTGGTACTTTAATTACTTGTCGTTTTAATTTCCCCTCTATTTTGGATGACTGTAATTTATACTTATACAGTTATTTTCTACTCCTAACTGCTCTCTATTATTATAATATGTTGCATTCCATTTGGTATGAATTATACACACATTTTGGGATGTTACAAAGTGAGTATTTACGACTTTTATGATGTATTTCAGGTGTGGTTTTGTGATCGTTTCATTCCATCAAATGCTTGTGTTCATAAATATCCAAGAATTTTGCATTGGATGTCTGTAAGTGTAGGGGACAAGTTTATCAAAGTTGCAATGGAAACGGGTGTGGTATGTACTTAATTGTTTTATTGTATTTGTTTGAGTGATTGGTTTTAATCAAAGGTCATTGTGATTAATTTGTAGATGCTTGATGAGTATGGTGCATCAAGGAAAGAGATGGGTGAGTCATCTGTTAAAGCATCAGTACATCGAAATGTTCAAGATGTGAAGAAAGGAAAAAAGTCAAATAATCAGGAAAAAGTAATTGACTTAGCTGTTCTAGACCAACATTTAGAGGAACAAGATGTTGTTATTGAAGAACTTGAAGAAGAGCTATCTGCATTGAAGGCTGAGCTGGTTGAAGATAACAATAAAGATGAAGGTNGTTACATGACGCCTTGTAAAGAAAATGATNTCCACAATGATNNTGGATGTNAGGGAGGAATTTCCAGCCNTGAAAGTGTTAAGAAGACAGGACAACGTCGAAAGCNATACAAAAGCAAAGCTTGTAGAACTCCCTACACTGGATATAGTCCCAAATTTTTAAANAATTAANTTTNTTATNTATTACTAGTTTAGTATTNGGTAGTTGTTTAAGTANGGACAAGTTTGTTTTGATCAATTNATTTGATTGTGAGTAAAGGAAGTGGTTAATGGAAGTTTTTGTTCAATGTTCATTACGTGTTTTATTTGGTTTTGCTATTTAATCTTGTTACATTATATAAGTTTTTACCATTAGCATTATTAATCTGGCAATGGCATAGCCCAGGGACTCATGTAATCGATTACTGTGACACGGTAAGCGATTACAATTTGCTGAAACTATAGTGTACAAAAACCTTAGGAGCGCTCCCCACAATTAGAATAGTGGCTCCCCAACTTGACTGACTGCAGTTGAGCAATGACATAGCCCACGGGCTAATGTAATCGATTACAGAGACACTGTAAGCGATTACAATTGACTTAAAAGTTAGTGTACGAAAACCTCAGAAGCGCTCCCCACAATTAGAATAGTGGCTCCCCAACTTGACTCACTGCAGTTGAGCAATGACATAGCCCAGGGGCTACTGTAATCAATTATAGTCACACTGTATGCGATTACAATTGACTTAAAAGTTAGTGTACGAAAACCTCAGAAGCGCTCCCCACAATTAGAATAATGGTTCCCATACTTGACTGACTACAGCTGAGCAATGGCATAGCCCAGGGACTCATGTAATCGATTACTGCCACACGGTAAGCGATTACAAGTGGCTGAAAATATAGTGTACGAAAACCTCAAGAGCGCTCCCCACAATTACAATAGTGGCTCTCCAACTTGACTAACTGCAGCTGAGTAATGGCATAGCCCAGGAACTCATGTAATCGATTACTGCCACACGGTAAGCGATTACAAGTGGCTGAAAATATAGTGTACGAAAACCTCAGGAGCGCTCCCCACAATTACAATAGTGGCTCCCCAACTTGACTGACTGCAGCTGAGCAATGGCATAGCCCAGGGACTCATGTAATCGATTATTGTGACACGGTAAGCGATTACAATTTGCTGAAACTATAGTGTACGAAAACCTCAGGAGCGCTCCCCACAATTACAATAGTGGTTCCCCAACTTGACTGACTGCAGCTGAGCAATGGCATAGCCCAGGGACTTATGTAATCGATTACAGAGACACTTTAAGCGATTACAATAGACTTAAAAGTTATTGTACGAAGACGTCAACATTGTAATCGATTACAGTGAATTGTAAGCGATTACAATAAGCAGAAATGATTTTGTACGAAAACCTCTTGCGTACTCCCTACAAATTACATGATGGCTCCCGAACTTCCCTTACTGCATTGTTTTTGAAAGTTTTTAATGTACTACCTCGTCTTTTGTATTTGTTATGACAGAGTTTTTAAAAGTATATGTTGGAACTTCAATATGCAACACAATTCAAAGTCGAAGTGAGGTTTACTAAGTAATGTGAGAACTGATAAGATTAATAAAAGCCACATACATTAATTTAAACACTTAACAAAAGTTAACAAAAGAACAAGTTCTGAAAAGAAAGGTAACATAGCAACCAACAACGAAATTTAATCTAAGAAGCCAAATGTCGTTCATTGCGAAGGTTAATAAGTTGTTCCTCCACACTTTGAACTCGACCTTCAATTGTGTCTAATCTATTGCCCAGGAACATGCGGAGATCTTTTATCTGTGTCATAACTTCAGTCAATGTGGCAGAAGATGATTCATCTGGAATTGGAGACGATTGTCTTTCTTCTTGTTCTTCATTACCATCATTTGCTTCTTCGTTACCTTCTTCTTCATCAATGTGAACATCATCTTTGTAAACCCATACTCCTTCAGCGTTTTTTTCATAACCCATGGATGTAAAAACATCGTAACCAATCCTCTGTCTATCCTTGACTTCGGTGAAAGGGTCAGTTTCTGTAGGGACACCGAAGTGTTCCAAGAAGGTGGTAATTACATGCGGATATGGGAGTTGGGTGTTGTCCCTCGTAGCCATTTTCATCCTGTTTCGAATGACATGGCCCCAGTTAATCTCAAGAGAAATCATCAATGCCCATATCAACATAATGTCCTCCTCCTTTGCTTGTGCAACATTGGTTGAGCGAGGAAGTAAGATGCGACAAATTACATAATGAAGTAATCTACATTCGAACTTCATACGCCCTGCCAATAGTCTTCCTCTATTAATTGGTCCTGGATCTGGTTTACAAATCATTTGCCTAGCAGTAACAGAATCGTATTCCTCCTTCCACTCATCAACTACATGTCCTTCAAAACGAACACCAACGCAAGGAATTGAAGTTAGTTTATGAAAAAGAGTAGGTTTGATTGTCATTTTCACCAGCTTAACCTCACTCCGAATGACTCCAGAGTCTGATATACGCATATTGTTGTAAAAACCTCGAACTAATTCGGGGTAGTAGTGTCGTCTAAAAGCAACAAATTCACTTAGCCCAGCCTTTGTCAAGATGTCATAGAATTCGAATTCTCCAGCTTCCGAAAACACGTCGTCAAGGTACTTCCCTTCAAGGATTGGACGCTCACAGAAATGTGCAGCGAACCTTTCGTATTGCTCGTTGTTAGAGAACATTTCATTACATGTTAATGGTGGCGACGTTGAAGGGGAAGGTGATGGGCGACTTCGAGATCCCCCTTTGGAAGAGGAAGCCCGCCGTTTCTTCTGTGCACGATCCGCCATTAGTGGTCTTTAGGGTTTTGAAAAGAGGAATGGACGTTGTGATTAATTTGCAGTGAGGAACGTTTTCCTTTTGCCAAGTGAGTTATAACCATAATTAATAACTAATGGGGTAGTGGGTGAGGTGGGTAACGGTTAGAGTGGCCGTGATTTTAAAACTGGGTGGTGAAAGTTATGAAGAATTGATGGAGGTAATTAATTGTGTTTGCAGCGCCACTTCATCTGTTTGTTGTCTTGCTGCTGTAATCGATTATAACTGACATTGTAATCGATTACCAGAGCAATTAGTTTGTCTCACATAATGTTATTCCAAAGATTAACCTGTCAAAAGTGTGCAAAAGAGTTTTGAAAAATATATCAAAATAAAAGATGATCTAATAATAACAAACATCATCAAAGTGAGTTATCAAAATTATTATGAACAACAGATAACAATGACATAAAGCCAAGTGGAGGCATTTCAGATAGTTGTGAAACTTGTTGCGTTTCGTTTGAATAACGAAGGACCTCTTCAGATTGTGTATGAGTAGAGGTAGTTGTTTCCTGAGATNAGAANGCAACATATATGAGCACNATGTGACATAAATAANGCATAATTATAGATTAACNTGAATCATAGNACTCACATTTTGTTGAAGNGTTCTTGTTGAAGCATGTTTCCTTGAAGTGGTTTTCCTTTTTCTGCTTAGTGTTTCAACACTTGACTTCAATCTGTTAGTTCNTGGTCGGCCTTTACGCTTCACCGCCACGGGACTGCGAATAAGTACATCACTACTTCCACATGCGGTGTACGATGGACTATCGGTAACTGGATTTTCATACCTGAGTTGTCCTTCCTCACTTACTATGTTATTTCGTAATGATGTATTGACTCCAAAATTTTTACCAAGAGAATTCAATTCTTTTTCCAATTCATTAGACGCTGATTGAGATTCACAAGCAGCCTCAGCTATGTCATAGAACCGCTTACACAACGTTTGGTATCTTTGCATCTTGGGTTCCTGATGCAAAGAACTGTAACCTGCCCTAATCAATGTGTGCTTTCTTCTGATATTTTTACTCCAACGATGGAGCACGTATTTGTAGGGGACATTTTGCACATCTTCCTGACCGAGAACCAGTAGGCAATGCCTACAAATAATACCTCTAAACTCAAATAGTAGACAAGAACAGCTTGTTTCCTTTGTAAGAGGATCAAATTGAACATCGTAATATTTGGCGGAACATTTTCCATCCCACATGCACTCTTCCTTGATCATGTACTTATTAGAAATACAGTCCTTGACCGTGTCTTTGATGAAACAATTCATTCTGGACCGAAACTCATTTTGTACTTCCTCAAATTTTGCATGTGTGTACTCAACTTGAAATTGTCTCTCAATAGGTGATTAAGACCCACAAGCAACCGTTGTATTGAGGGAAGAGAAGTCGGCTTCTATTTCTTTTTGGGCTTTGAATTTAAGAGCATTATCATACTGAACCACAAATTGTTGAAGTGTCGTACTTGAATTGATGAATCCATCAAAAAAAGCATTCATTCCCTCACTTCTTTGAGTTGTGGACATACCCGCCCAAAAATGATTTTTCAAGTAGCAAGGCACCCACATGTGTCTGTCATCGTACAAATTTCCTAACCATTCATTATTTTCTAAGTTGTGTTTCCTGAGTACTTCTTTCCAACCCATTTCAAAGTCAACTGTGGAACAACAGTCATATACAAGCACTTTCACATCGTTCTTGATAGCAAGATAATTTTTATAGCCTTGCAATTTTTCAGGTATCTTTTTCATTATGTGCCACAAACACCACCTATATTTTGTTCTGGGGAAGACTTCTTCAATTGCATTAGCCATTGCCTTACACTGGTTTGTAAAAATATTGTCTGGTGCCTTGTTGCCCATACATCTTAACCAAGTCTGGAATAACCACACAAATGACGTAGTGTCCTCCGATGAAAGTAATCCACAACCAAGTAGGATGGATTGTCCATGATAGTTTACTCCCACAAATGGAGCAAATGGCATGTCATATTTGTTTGTTAAATAAGTAGTATCAAAAGACACCACATCACCAAATTCTTCACAAGCAGCTCGGCTTTTAGCATCCGCCCAAAATACACTAGTAATTCTATTTCCTTCATCCATTTCTAGTTCGTAGAAGAAATCGTTATTGAGGTCTCTCATTTTTGAAAAGTGACATAGTAGCGTCTGACCATCCCCCTCCTTACAAACTGACCTTCTATGTTGACCGATGAAGTTTCTAGCATCTCTCTCCATAAATTCCATATTTTCATATCCACCAGNNTCACTGACCATGCTAAGAAANCTCTTGTTTATACGNACACNGNNNTCATNGTTAACTTNCAATGTGTGTTTCNCATGCATGTTCAATTTTCTATTGCCACGAATGAGATTGGAGGTTTGTGGACAAAGCTCATGACTGTGCTCTACAACAACAGTCCTAACAACCCATTTGTCATCTTTTCGAGCAAATGTTATTCCAGCAGGGCATTGATTAGTCTGACTGGGTAAAGTTTTCACTTCAGGACGAATGTTAGAAACATATCTACCTTCCCTTGAACATACTAATCTCAAGTAATACACTTAGTTATTGTTGTCCTTCTTTGATGTTCTTGTTCGAACACCAAAACCACATCTTTTTCCATACTCACAATAAAATTTCTTTGTTTCTTCCATAGTGTCAAAACACATGTTCAAAGTAGGAACCATCTCTGAAAAACTATCATCTATGGTATTAAATTCCTCAATGCTTTCACCATCCATAGTCATTTAATGTCGACAACTGTGAATCCCTTGAATGAATGTATTACCTACCTAGATTGCTTAAAAAATTAAATAACTAAATAAAACAACTAATACATATGGAAGTCATAAATATATGAAACAACGTTGTAAGAAATGGTTCCACCAATAAATTTAAGAAAATGGAAGACATTAGAAATTTAGTGGGTGGACCGTACTTACATGTAGACTTCCAGTTGAAGGCCTTCAATGCTTCAATATACTCGTGTTTTAATGTTCTTGCTCTGCTTCTAACCAACCACCAACAACCACACTATGCCTTTAAATGCTGCTGTAGTTAACTTCAAAGGGGACGTCTGGTGAGAACAAGCACAAGTATTGCAAAAGATGAGATATTCAAAGTTAAATGGTTTAAGGTAAAAGCAATTAATGCAAAGAAACAAATGAAGACTACGGTATACGGTGTTTAAGGAGGGAAGCAACATTTAATGCATGCAATATATTAGGTATGGAAAAAGGTGGAGTGTAGAAGTAAGTATAATTTTGCACACATTAAATGCAACTTTCACTAAATAAGCAAAAAGTTATCCTATTGCGTGGGAGAATGTGTGAAAAAACAATCTGCAGTGTCATTTCCATGAAATCTCCTTCATTAAATGCATGAAAAAGGTTTACAAGGACAGTGGAGTTGTGATAACAAAATAGTTTTTAATTGAATAAATATTTTGATCAATTAACGTAAACCTTTTGATAAGTCCTCATTAGTCATATCAAACATAAATAATTTAATGTTAAAGTATTTTTTTTAATAACATTTATTTATCAACTTTTTTGCTCTTTATATAGGACCACACATTACGCCCTATGAAGTCACTCTGAATATAAATCCAAAATTTCAAAACACTTGTTCGAAGTAATGTGTATTCTTCACTACACGGTTTCCAGTTTCCAACTTAATATCTCTGGTTAATAAATTACATTCTTCTTTCAGGTAAGAAGACCATGGATGCTTGGGAAGGTCTTGAAATTGATGACGACGTCCTGCAATCTTTCTTGAAGAAATGTGATAGTTCCTCATCATTGATTCCTGGTCCGGTTGGGAATGTGCAGGCAGCCATGATGAATAGGATAAGTGATGATCCTCGTACCACCCAACAATTTGCTGAGGATGTTGCTAAAGCAACATATGAAAGAGAATTCAATTCAAATGCATGGAAATGGGCTGAGATGTACATCAAACACCATAGTCTGTATTTCTATAAACTTTGTAATTGAAAAAATATTTCCAGATGATACTAAAGTTAAGAATCAAATGCAGATATTGTGAAAGAGGGTGATATTAATAACGTCACTCACCTACACACAGCAAAATCAATGTCAACCCTTCACCTTGTTGTTTGTATTGTTAAAGAGTGTCACCCGAATGGACTTGGTGATATGAAGCTGAGTCTAAAGGTAATATTTATCAATAACATAGGGTTGGTTCGTTAACTTAATCTAATGTAATATTAAATGTGGTCAGGACCCTACTGGGACTATGAAGGCGTCCTTACATAAGAAAGTTCTTAAAGATCCATCTTTTGGTCCACATATCGGTCTTGGTTGCGTTATGATACTTAACAATGTAACCCATCTTATTCATAGATCTATTTATACTCCATAATTTTTGGTATTGTTACTCATATTTTTTGCTTCTTTTCACTTAGGTTCGTGCATTTAGTGCATTTCCACCAAACTATTATGTTAACATAGTGCTTCGGAATGTAATCAAAGTATTTGGCGCTGACATATGTCCTCCCACAAAGGAACTCGTCATGGAGACACCCAAACCAGTCATTCGACCCCTTGTGCTGGAAGAACCAAATATGGCTGAAATTATGCGAAAATTGAGATATCCTCATCATCTAAAACCATCTACATCGAAAGTACCAGACAACAACAATGGAGCAAACTCTAACCCAGTCTAATGATATTATGTAGACAAAATTGTGGATCTTTGTTTTCGTTTGCAGGTTACTTTGAATCTTTTAAGGATTACTGTAGTAATGTTCACTATAATTCCTTCTTTGGCTTTGGATGACTGTAATATTTATTGGGATGATTGTAATTCGTACTGGATGACTGTAATATGTATTAGAATGACTTCATCATCGTTGACGATGATTGCTTTATTTTGTTTTCATATGGTATTATGGTATCAATGTACACGCCATGGATCAATGAATATGGAAAAAATTTTCACCTAGTCTACTAATTTTAGTATCTTTATGTTTGTACAACATTATATTTTACAAACTTGGATGAAATATAAACCAATTAACTTGGATGAAAGACCAACAACAAACTGGGGAGCCCCCTCAAGCAGAAGCAGGGAGCAGCGTTGGACTTTTGGTACACATGCATATGTAATCGCTTACAGCATGTCCGTAATCGATTACACATGCTCAAAGAGTCCCCCTGGCTGACACGTGGAATTGGATCAACAACTCTTACTTACCACTGAACACGTGTTGGTCCTCAAGAAAGGACATGTCATCCCAGACTCTCAACCTACATAATAATCAAGTCATGACCAACAACAGCATACCGAGGAGCCCCCTCTAGCAGAGGCAAGGAGTAGCGTTGGACTTTTGGTACACATTCACATGTAATCGCTTACATCACGTCCGTAATCGATTACACATGCTCAAAGAGTCCCCCTGGCTGAAACGTGGAATTGGATCAACAACGCTTACTTACCACTGAACACGTGTTGGTCCTCAGGCAGGGACATGTCATCCCAGACTCTCAACCTAGAAAATAACCAAGTCATGACCAACAACAGCACACTGGGGAGCCCCCTCTAGCAGGGGCAGGGAGCAGCGTTGGACTTTTGGTACACATTCACATGTAATCGCTTACTGCATGTGTGTAATCGATTACACAGTCTCACAGAGTCCCCCTGAACACGTGTTGGTCCTCAGGAAGGGACATGTCGTCCCAGACTCTCAACCTAGAAAATAACCAAGTCATGACCAACAACACACTGGGGAGCCCCTTCTAGCAGGGGCAGGGAGCAGCGTTGGACTTTTGGTACAAATGCGAATGTAATCGCTTACAGCATGTCCGTAATCGATTACACAGGCAACTCACTCACACAGTCCCCCTTCCTCACACTTGCACTTGGATCAAACACTCTTACAAACCCCTAATCCCAGACTCTCAACCTGGAAAATAACCAAGTCATGACTAACAGCACACTGGGAGCCCCTCTAGCAGGGGCAGGGAGCAGCGTTGGACTTTTGGTACATAATCACATGTAATCGCTTACTACATGTGTGTAATCGATTACACAGCCAAATCACTCACACAGTCCCCCTTCCTCACACTTGCACTTGGATCAAACACTCTTACAGACCCCTAATCCCAGACTCTCAACCTGGAAAATAACCAAGTCATGACCAACAGCACACTAGGGAGCCCCCTCTAGCAGGGGCAGGGAGCAGCGTTGGAGTTTTGGTACAATTGCGAATGTAATCGCTTACAGCATGTCCGTAATCGATTACACAGGCAAATCACTCACACAGTCCCCCTTCCTCACACTTTCACTTGGATCAAACACTCTTACAGACCCCTAATCCCAGACTCTCAACTTGAAAATAACCAAGTGATGACCAACAACACACTGGGAAGCCCTCTCTAGCAAGGGCAGGGAGCAGAGTTGGACTTTTGGTACACAATCACAAGTAATCGCTTACTGCATGTGTAATCGATTACACAGGCAAATCACTCACATAGTCCCCCTTCCTCACACTTGCACTTGGATCAAACACTCTTACAGACTCCTAATCCCAGACTCTCAACCTGGAAAATAACCAAGTCATGACCAAAAGCACACTAGGGAGCCCCCTCTAGCAAGAGCAGGGAGCAGTGTTGGACTTTTGGTACAATTACGAATGTAATCGCTTATAGCATGTCCGTAATCGATTACACAGGCAAATCACGCACACAGTCCCCCTTCCTCACACTTGCACTTGGATCAAACACTCTTACAGACCCTTAATCCCAGACTCTCAACCTTGAAAATAACCAAGTCATGACCAACAGGACACTAGGGAGCCCTCTCTAGCAGGGGCAGTGAGCAGCGTTGGAGTTTTGGTACAAATGCGAATGTAATCGCTTACAACATGTCCGTAATCGATTACACAGGCAAATCATTCACACGGTCCCCCTTCCTCACACTTGCACTTGGATCAAACACTCTTACAAACCCCTAATCCGAGACTCTCAACCTGTAAAATAACCAAGTCATGACCAACAACACACTAGGGAGCCCCCTCTAGCAGGGGCAGAGAGCAGTGTTGGACTTTTGGTACACAATCACATGTAATCGCTTACTGCATGTGTGTAATCGATTACACAGGCAAATCACTCACACAGTCCCCCTTCCTCACACTTGCACTTGGATCAAACACTCTTACAAACCCCTAATCCCAGACTCTCAACCTGGAAAATAACCATGTCATGACCAACAGCACATTGGGGAGCCCTCTCTAGCAGGGGCAGGGAGCAGCGTTGGACTTTTGGTACAATTGGGAATGTAATCGCTTACAGCATGTCCGTAATCGATTACACGGGAAAATCACTCACACAGTCACGCTTCCTCACACTTGCACTTGGATCAAACACTCTAACAGACCCCTAATCCCAGACTCTCAACCTGGAAAATAACCAAGTCATGACCAACAGCACACTGGGGAGCCCTCTCTAGCAGGGGCAGGGAGCAGCGTTGGAGTTTTGGTACAAATGCGAATGTAATCGCTTACGGGATGTCCGTAATCGATTACACAGCCAAATCACTCACACAGTCCCCCTTCCTTACACTTGCACTTGGATCAAACGCTCTTACAGACCCCTAATCCCAAACTCTCAATGGTAAGCAATTACAACATGTTGGTAATCGATTACACATGCACTCGTAAGCTATTACAGGCTCACTGTAATCCATTACACACACAGAAAATGATCACCAGAAATTACTCATGAACAATACTTTATAGCTCTATTGATTTCCTTTCATTTGTCTCTGTACAATTGTGTTAAAATATAAAAATAAAATAATTCATTACACTCTTACAAACTTTAGCTGCTGTCATTTCATATAAATTTCGTCAAATCTCTCATAATTTGCAATAATGTAAATCATTACATTGTCTATTCAAGTGCTATAAAATAACTGTGTAAACCAACACATTTCTAATTTCCTATAGTAATCCAAAAAGCTTCAAAATTGAAAATCTTCGAACATTGTCCTCGTCTAAGATCCAGTCGCATAAATACTTCTTCCTAAACTCGGTCAATTGTTCCTGAAAGTAACATGCATATCACTTTAGAAAAAAAATCAAATATATAATGTTATATTTAGAAATTCAAAAATTTACAAAACTGTAGTATAATTAGGCATGCTTTTGCCATCATATTTGTCCTCTCCATCCCAAATTTCGAAGACTTTCATCATGATGACACCACCATTGAATCTGTACACAAAAACAAAATACATCCATTACTTGTCTTAATGAAAACAGAACCACTTCATCATTAATCCCAATAAAGTCTTACGTGTTAGGTTGGACAAGAATTTTCGCTTCTTGAACATTCAAAGCAATCTTAGAATCTTCCAATGTATTTGTAAGCAAACCCCAAAAGTGTTGAATATTTTTAGCCTGTTTTGTACACAAATAACCAAAACAAGGTCAAATAAAGAATGATTAAATTGTTGACCACTCAACAAAAACTCTAAAACATATAATGTTTCTGTCAATCCCAGAACGTCCTCTGATTCCCTTGTCCAATGAGTCAATCACAAAAAACTGCATGGTGCAGAACTTCAGTGCATAGCACCACCAGTGACCACTACTAACAACTGAGATGAACACCTACAAAATTTATTTTTAATAAGTCAAAATAAGAACTTCATATTAAATTAGCTACTACCTAATTAAAAAGTTCAGTAATCTTACCCAATCAGCATTCAATAAATCTTCGACTCTCACTAGATAATTTCGGAAATAAGCCTGGTAATCACTAAGTTGCCACACATGTCTTTTGGCAATTCTTTTTTTATTGTCGTTCAGAAAATGGGTCTTAAACAAAACGACATACTTAATCAATAAACAACCCTGTGCATAAAAGAATAGACAATATAAAGACAAAATAAACAAACTGCAATTACATCTTTTACCGCAAACATTGGACTGAATATAATCCTCTTTATGGATCCAGTCGACCTTTTCTCAAAGTATATGTACATGGTTGCTGCAAAAATTATAACCTACGAAAATAAACATAACTGTAACATGAACTTATTCAACTTCTACAATAAAAAGAACATTAATAGACGTCAACTCTATAATTACCATGTTGTCTACACATTCTCTATGCCCTAAAGAGTTACAATCCTTGGTGGTCAGCAATTGACCCATTATTTCACAAACATAGCTGAAAAAGTTACAAAATCATATCAGGTACCAAATATAATTGTGAACAAATACAAATAAAGTCATCGCATGTTACCTTTGTACAATGCCTTTGCGCGTCGCAAGGAAGTACAACATAAACACATCAATCGTTTCTCTTGGATCACCAACAAAGGTATACAACGACTCTACGACCATCGGTTGAACATCAACATTTACTTCATCCTCCTCGTCATCACCAATGTCGATGAAAGTTCGTGGCTGCTCTACGGATTCTTCATCACCAACTTCTTCATCTGCAACTGGTTCATAAATAGGTGTTTCATGTGCACCTTCTTCAGGTAAAGCTTCTTCATGTGCACCTTGTTCAGCTGTAGCTTCTACATGTGCTGCTGCTTCATGTGCGTCACCTGCTGCTGCCTCTTCATTCCCCTCACCAACAACATGAACGGAAGGATATTGTTCAAATTTTCTCATCTTTCTTTGATGACTAAGTTCCTTCCTTAAACTAGCTATTTCATCCTTTAGGTTTCTCATTCTTTGGTTGTTTCTTTTTATTTTCTCCACTCTTGAAGCAAGTGCAGATTCATAACTACCATCACCTTTTTGAGGTGCTTCGTCACTGGTTCCCACAGCATCCATATTCAATGCAGCATGGATGATAGGATTTTGATGATCACTGGATGAAAGGTACCAATCAAATTGTACCTAACAAAAACAAAAATCATCTTATCATTCAACTAACAACTCTACAATTCACAAAATAACATAAATATTATGTGTTGACAAAGTTACTTACCTCTCCTTTCTGGAACAAAACTTCTATTTCTATCGTGCCATAATCTAAAGAACGAAATCGCAGAATCCGTGGAAATACCTTAAGAGAAGTATTACCATGCAAGCACAGTTGTTCATACACCCAAAGCAATGAAAGCCAAAAAAGAAGTCATCACCAAACTTCTTACAATCAATTAATTAACTTAATAATAAGAATTGATACCAAAAAAAAAAACAAAGAACCATACCTGCAAAACAGCAACAGCCCCACTAATGCTTAGAGAATCATCAATCTCTCCAGTCAGAATTTTCTTATTACATCTATTTAAACTCTTTACAAGATATGTGTGTATGGCCGTACTCCAATCATAATTACATAAAGCATCCAAAACTAGACAAGGCATGTTACAAACACGTCTTGCCTTTCTAGGAAATAAAAACACCACAAAACAAACTAATATATACAAATGACATACGACATCTTCATTAACAACAATTTTATTAAAAATGTTTATCATGTCTTTCAATGTGATTGTGCTGGAATTAAACAACTCTCCAACTTTACGTACAACTGTTTCATCAAAAGGAACCTCTAACCCACCTACTCCTAACCCTAAAGTCATCACCACGTCCACAACATTAAAAGGAACCATTTCTTGCCTAACTCTAAATGATTGATGGGGCGGAACCCATCGACAAACCAACTGTTTCATCATTTTCATGTTCAGCTCTATCGGATCTACAATCTCTAAAAACCATTTAAAAGGAGTTTGCTGTATGCGCCTCTCATGCCTGGATTGTAGTAAAGAATTCATGTCCACAACATAGGATGATTTCACCCAACCTCGACATTGCCACTATAAAACAGTATTAATTAACAAAGTCCATTTTACTGCTCCGAAAAGTCAAAACAAATGACACATGACAGAACTGTACCATATGTGAAAAATTCAAACACCTACAACGACAAATTCTAATACAGTTAAAAAAAATAATAAACAAAGACACAACAAATTTAATTTAACACCTAAAAATAATGCGCTATTTATTCAAATACAAAGAACCAAATTGCATCTTTTTCACTTTGCAGTTATTTCAAAACAAAGACTACTCAGAAATTAAATGATAAATCCACATGAGTCACAATTTTGGTACTTCAAAGAATATTGACATACTTTTTATCCGTTAATCATAGAAAATGGCATCAAGGTGACAGTCTAACCTACAATACATGCCTTGTACATTGATTCTCAATCACTAAGATTAAGGACTGTAACTCGATAACAATCACCCAACCATTCTACTACTAACAACATGCGAAAAAAGAAGTTTTTTTTTATCATTTGTATTCTTGCTTTTAAGAATCATCCAACCATTCTACTACTCAAAACCATTCTTTTAAGGTTTCCAATTGGGAAATGTTTCTTTGACAACAGAATTTTGACAACGATTTGCCAACGACAGTTGGCGTGCTCTCATTGGCTGGTTTTATTAAATTTGTTTAAATCAAAACAGGCGAGGGGAAGGGCATTTGTGGAAAAGGGTTTCTGGAATACAAATGGTTCGTGCCTAAGAAAGTATATTTCTCCACGAAATTATCTCTCTCTGTCGACACCAAACCCAAACTCTCGCTCCACGATTCCGAACTCTGCCGACACCATCGAAGACGTGTATCTTCATCTCTGTCCGCCAATATTTGTATTGAAGGTTGACATTGAATGCTTTTGTTTCCGTGATTGATTTCATCTCCGTCCGCCATTGAAGTGTTGGTTGGAAGTGTCGAAAAGGGCGAACATTGTCATCTTTTCTCCAAAGGAGAGGTTTTTTTGTTGTCGGCGTTGTTACTTGGTGGGTTTCGTTCGGTATTAATCGAAAGGTATTCCAACATGTCGTTGTTACATGCACTTAATGTATTTTGTATCTATGTGAACGATTGTGAACTCTCTAACCCTCGGTCCAACATTGTTTACTCTTGGCAGGCCAACGAAATCGTTTGTCTCAGAAATAGTTGTAGTGTTGGGAGGAAGTCTAGATAGGGACCAGTGTTGTAACAATAATATCGAAAGGTACTCTTCCACTCTTATGGATTGTTTGTCGTGTCCACGTATTGTCTTTGCTGCTGCCTTGGGTTACACTCTGTAATTGGAAAGGATCGCGATATGTTGACAACGTTTTTTTGCCAACGTTTTGACAACGCCACGTGTCAGCGTTGGATTCGCCCAGTTTTTAAGAATTTTTTAATTCGAAATCTGATTTGAATTAGGGTAGTTCTTATGTTTCCGGAAATGCCCTTGGTCTTTTTCAGAGATCTTTTGAACGTGGAAACGTTGGGTTTGTCTCCAATTTAGGTTTGTATTAGGTTTGAAGCGGTCTCTCTTCTCGATATTCGGCTTTCGTTGTCGGAGTGTTTCGATCTCGGCGTCCTTCGTTGTCGGAGTGTTTCGATCTCGCTTTCCTTCGTTTTCGCAGTCTTCGTTCTCCATTGTATTGTAGTTGGTAGCATTGTCTTTTTCTCCATTTTAGGTTTTGTTTTTCTTTTTGTAGCGGTATGTCATTACTTTCGAGCTTTTCGTTCTTGGTTTTGTTTTGAAGTTGTATTAACTGCGTTTATTTTGTGAAGGCGTGGAAGTGGTGAGCAATCTGTGTTGAGTGCGACATTGAATCTTCGGCTTTGCTATTCCGAGAAAGTTTTTATCTTATGTTTTGCTATGGCTTCATCAAATGACATTGAGTCTTCCAACAACAAGGTATGAACATTCACGTTGATGCGTATTGGTATTTGGTTTTACCTTTGGTTTTGGGGCTTGGGATTTGTGGTTTTTTGCTTTTTGGAAGAAATGTTTACTAGAGTTTTTTTATTTCTTTTTTCAGTTATATGTTCGTCATTCCATGAAAACAAAGTATGTTGCCGGTTTGAATGCATTATTGATTGAGGAGCACAAGTGTATTATTTCGAAGACTCCCTTTAAATGGTTTATGGACTTACAGGATAACCTTAGGATTGGCAGGAACATTTTGAGCGATTTACTTACTAAATGGGTTGATGAAAGAGGAGGTTTTTTATTTGGTGAAAATTTTGTTNAATTCAAGGAAGTGGATGTAACATTAAGCTTAGGGTTGTCTTTGGTTGGTGACAAGATTAATCTGAATGAAAAGAACCTTTTAGAAAGTCATTGTCGGAACTACTTTCATAAAGAAAAGGAAAAAGGAAAATATAAATTGGATATGATATATGATTTTGTTTTGAAAAACCACAAAAAGTTGTCTACCATAGATGTTTGTAGACGTTACATTTTTATAGGAATACATGAGGTATTGCTACCTAGTCGTAGCAGAACAATATTTCCAATATTGTTTGAAAGTGTTGATAGAATAAATGATTTGGAAACTTTTTGTTGGACTCCTTTAGTGTACCATTATCTTCTTAGTAGTTTTTGCAAACAGAACTTATCATGGAATAGAGGAAAAGGTACAACTAATTTCTATGTTGATGGTTAGGTGCAAACTATTTGTATTCCAGAAATCCTTTTCCATAATTGCCCTTCTCCTCGCCTGTTTTGATTTAAAAAAATTTAATAAAACCAGCCAATAAAAGCACGCTGTCATTGGCAAATTATTGTCAAAATTCTGTGAAATAAACATTTCCCATAAATCTTTATGAAATGCCATGTGAGGAAAGTGAGCAGACCAATCAAGATGGCTAGCATTGCCTAGAAAAAGCAAAAAGTAAGATATAATCCATATATTGTATCTATTGTTCCATCTTCAATTTTTGAAACAAATGTTAATCCTTCATAATGGAGTATTGCTTCTAAATAGGCAACCAAATTTCTCCATAGAAAAAGCCTTTATGTTTGGTGAGCTGAATAACCAAGCACCTTCAGTTATATTACAAGAGATATGAAAATAATGTTGTTGTAAAGGAGATGGACACGGCCAAATGCTGATGTAAAGGAGACAATCTCGGATATGAAAATTCGATATATATATATATATATATATATATATATATATATATATATATATATATATATATATATAATTGGATTAACATATGCGATAGTAACATAATTTTTTTTAATCTAAATTAGTTTTATTAATTTTAATAAATTCACATAAAATAATTCATATCAATTAAAAAATATCTAATTTCATTATAAATTAATACAAAATCATACATCATTTTAAAAAATTATAAACTAATAAAATAATTAAAACAATAAAATAATTAAACTTTTATATATAACATATTAAACATACATAGGATATTGATATTCGAAATTGTAACCATGGGATCTCCACATCCCACTCCTGTACATTCGAATTTTCGTATTAAGTTTATTTATTTTCAAAATCACTTTTATTAATTTTAATAAATTTATAAAAATTAATTTATATTAATTAAAAATTATATAATTACATTATAAACTCATATAAAATCATAAATAATTTTTAAAATGATTAAAAACTAGTAAAATAATTAAATAAAAATATAATTAAACTTTCATATAAAATATTAAACATTAGTTGGACTTTCACATTCGAAATAGATATTTACGTCCGATTTTGATATATTTGGATTCTTATATCCGATACTGTCATTTTTTAAGTTTTTTTTCTATTCAAAATTAATTTTATTAATTTTAATACATTCATATAGAAATTAATTTATATTAATTAGAAATTATATAATACATTATAAACTCATACATAAAATTAAAAAAAAAAACTAATATATAAAGTATTAAAAAAATTAAACTAATATAAAAAGTATACAATGGAATAGAAAGATGCAAGAGTACAGAGACCAAAGAATACATGTTTGGTGATCGGAAAAAAATAGAAGTGAAATCACTTATTAATCAGATTATTAATCAGATCAGAAGCATTTTAGAAAATTAAAGATACAGCATAAAATGTTTGGTAATATTTTGATGCTCCCCAATTATAGAGCACAAAGTTTTGGAAGGGTGGCCATATGTTCAAAATCACTAGTTTATAATTGAATTCAACTCGTCACAAGCTCCAAGCTTTTCTTTTTCATTTTTCGGTTAATTTTATGGAACATTAAACTTTGCCAACCACGTCCTATTTGGTGCCAATAATAAGTATCACTAGTGAAGGAACATAAAACTATGCAAACCAGTCATTTCTAAATTCTTGTTTTAAACGAATACTTTGCAGTTAGCAGAGTAGCAATAATACATAAAGATAAGGCCTGTATCAAATTATATCAACAAAACGCAAAATTTTCAATAGGGGATAACAAAGTTCATCTTAATTTAAATGTTCTGTGAAGAATAACATGCAGTTTCCTTGTCGATGTGTTAGCGAAGAACTCCCAGATAGCAAGGTATGAACTCTGGAATTTCCAAATCCTTCTCAAGCCTCCCTTCGTTGGGAAGTCCATCCTGCCCGAGCGGCAAATTCTGCGCCCTGATATTCATCCATAGTTGATGAAACATTTGTTTTACAATTGCAAATTGTGTAAACACCCAAGTCAAATTAAACCAATGCGCTCATATTTAGTAATGACAACTCATGATAATGTATTAGTTTGTAAAATCGAATACCTTTTTGAATCTTCGTTGAGATTGTGCCACAATCTTAGATTTTATGATATCATATGCACCATCCCATCAACTATCATCACTCTATTGTCATCTTGCAACCTCTGAAATTTCAGAATACAAAAATAGTAACGAAGTTCGAGTTGGGAAGGTGGCAGCAGAAATTTATCAGAAGATCATACCTCTAATAGGAATAGTATATCTGCAGCGGTGTAAGGTGAATCTGCCCCTCTGTTGATAACATTCTCTAAGTCTGCAATAGCTATGAGATCCAGGCGGTTGGCTCGCATATGCTGACCAAATAGAGAATTAAATGCTTCAATTCTGCATGTCAATATAAGATATTTTATGTCAGAACCAGTAGGAGCACAAACATAAGAAAACAACTAAAAGGCAGGAATCGGAAGTTGACTGGCCTTGCAGGGGTGAGTCCAACATTAGCTTCAGCTGCTGGGGTATCATCTACTTCAATGGCTTCTGTTCCTAATGTTGATCTAGCCAAAAATAAATTACTAGTGTTATTAGTCCATAATGGACAAATATAGACCCCCTCAGCATTTACATGGCAGCGTAGAAGTCTTAATGCTTACAAATGAGCAAGGATGCTAAATTACGAGGGTTACAAAGAAAAAATCTTCTGCGGTAATAAATGAATTTTCGTGTAATCTAATTACAGTAGCAATTAGAATGAAAAGTTGCTTGCAATATATTCATCTTTTCCAACTTGTTTAAATTATTGCTCACCTTCTATCTTTAGAACCACGATCAGGACCATCATTTTCATTATGATCAGCCTTACGCTTCCTGTCTTGCTCTTTCTCCCTCTCTTGCTCTCGCTCCTCCATTTCTGTAAGTTCTTTGTGATATATTGCAAAATTTAAAACCTTTAAAGCAGCTTCAACATCAGACTTTGAAACCTGAAAAGAGAAGTGCTGGTTCAATCACAAAGTATAGAGAACAAAACAGTGAAAATATAGGCTGTTGAAGTACCACCAGGTAGAATATATAAGTAAAATAGCACTAGGAGAAAGAGAAAAGTGCGCAGCTAAGGAGAATGCCAACTGCTTGTTTGACGGAGAATAGAACACTGAAAAAGTAGATGTCAGTCTAGTACCTTTCTGCTCAATTTCAGTTTGGCATGAGCTGTTGAGAGACGTATGATGGTTTCTAAGGTTCTGGCAGTTATGGGAAGTGTTCCTCCTGTCTGCATAAAGTCAGCATTATATCAATAAAAGAAACTATATTGTATAATGGCTCGAATGCAGAGCACCTATTTCAACTCTCAATGCTAACCTTTGCATTTGAGCTTGCATTTCTGAGCTCAGCATAGGCTGTGACAATGTTCTCAGACGCCTGTGGACGATGTCAATTGATGTTAAATTAAAGCTAGTCATATGTCTATACAATAATGGACGGGAACAGAAGCATAGCAACCATAAAAAATAATCAGAACCATTCGAGTATGGCAATTGTAAAGAGAATTCATGGATAAATATAAACTTCTAAAGAGAATTCATCATACATCAAGAAAGATGAAATTGATATATTAATAAGAAAGGAAAATAAGAAAGGAATGTAACCTCATCAGTCAGTTCAGGTTGAATCCTATGCTTAGCGTAGTGGATATATTTCTTAAGAAACTTAATTGTAAGAGTATCACGTTTGCGACCTCTTTCAGTTTTCTTCCCATGTAACATTCTGTTATATTTGACAAAGATAGACGAGTCNGTATCAGCTTCATCTTCTCTTCCATATCCNGAGCTCCCATTAAGTGTTGCCNCGCCTATATTGTTAATCTACTTTCAATAAANNAACTAACTAGTATAAGAACGTCTCAAAGCATTGGAAAACTGCTTATTTACCTCCATCAACAGCAGAACGAAATCTATGCATACGAAGTACATGCTCAGAAATTCGACGATCAATGTCAGGATCCATTTGATCTAACACAATAAACAGTAGATCAAATCGAGAAAGCAAGGAGTCTGGAAGTCCAATATTTTTAGTTGGAGTCAATGAACGATCATACTGTATAATTGCACATAAAAAGTCACGAGTTAGAAAAGAAATTGAAGGTTCAATACAGTATCAGGAAATTGGATAGTTTAAACTGCACAGCCAATTACCACATAACACCACTTACAGTTCCATATATGGGATTTGCAGCGGCAACCACACTGCATCGGGCATTTAGTGATGCATGGATACCAGCTTTAGCAATAGTCACAGTCTGCTGCTCCATAACTTCATGTATAGCAACACGATCTTCATCATTCATCTTGTCAAATTCATCAATGCAGACAACACCTCTGTCGGCAAGAACCATTGCCCCAGCTTCTAGCCTTCTTTCACCTGAGAAAGAAGTAACAATCGTCCTTAAACTTAAATGACAAATGTATAATAATAGTACTATGCATAGAGCCCATGATAATGATCTTTTTACCTGTTTCTTGATCTGAAGTAACAGCGGCTGTCAAACCAACCCCAGAAGAACCCCTGCCTGTAGTTGATATGGCCAAGGGAGCAATGTTCATAATTGCTCTCAAGAGTTGAGACTTGGCAACAGAGGGGTCACCAACCATCATCATGTTAATGTCACTAAAGAAGCAAGACAGACCAGCGTTAAAATTTTATATTTAGTTAAAAGAGAAGGGAGATCAAGCAAAAAAACACGAACCCTCGCAAGTGAGTGCCATTCTTTAAGTTCTTCTCAACTCCACTAAGCATCAACAAAATCACTGCTTTTTTTATCCAAGAATGCCCATATATAGAAGGTGCAAGCGAATTACTTAGCAGGTCAAATGCATCATCTCTTTCAGCTATCTTTTTAATGTTTTTGAGATCTTCGGGGCTGTAGATTGGTGCATTAGCCTCTTTGTTGAGAAGAGAAACATTGTTGGCTATGAGCACAGTCCTGCACGAACATCAATCAATCAACTTTCTGTTTATTAAAGCATAGGAGTGCACAGAACTGTCAGTATATACTGGGGCTACCTGAATACTCCATTCACACTGCCTTTACTTTTCCCTGCAAGAGCCTTATATACTCCCACAATTGCCACTCGATCTCCAGGCTTGCAAGAATCAACAAGGTCATCTTCTACAATGACATCCACTGTTCTTGGGAGTTGACCAGGAGCAGAATTCTCAGGAACTTCTTGAATGGAAAGAGTTTGATGATCTTTGTATTTGCACAATCCATACTCAGTCACAAGTAAGTTGCCATTTTCATCCTACAAAGATTTTAGTCAATAAATTTCATCATCACGAGAAGACAAAAAATGTTGGAGATCAACAAGCTTGACATTACCCTTGTAGGATAAACAGATCCTGTGGGCAAACCCAAATTAGAGGTAATATCACGATATTCGCGAGAAGTGAAGTTTCCCGTGGTGGGGCAGAAATGAACACTTTTAACAACCTTCGGCCTTACAAGAGAACCTATAAATTAAAAAAAAAAAAAGTGAGATGCCTGCACGCTTAAACCAGAGCATTTGTTCACAAATTTGTTCATTAATGATATTAACTTGTAAATAAAATAACAGCTTTGTAGGTAATATAAAAATATGAGGTGGAAGACTTGTCAAACTAAAAAGAATTATAATGGCCAAAATACACTCAGGCCATACTAACAATGACCATGAAAAAAGATAATCCTTTGATCTCAAAATAACCAAAAGAAAATACAATTCCCAGAGCCACTAATTAAACCCAGTAAAACTTAAGGACCGATTGGATCAAAAAATCAAGACAATTTTGATTTTATTTATAGGGTTTCAAAGTCAATTTAGGAATCGAGACGCCCTAATTTCATGGGAAACCAGCTGCACTCAATCATTAAGTTATGACAAAATGAAAAGGGACAAAAAAATATAAAAAGAAGCAAAGGTAGTTTTACATTTGGTGACAATGCCCTCAACACAGACCATAGAACCTATGAATTCAGAAAGAAGCTCCCTTGGCGTGACTCGGCGAGAAACAAAGGGACCTTCAAATCCCACATGCACTTGTTCCCCTTCCTTCAAATACTTAGGATCAATACCACGAGTAGCGTCCGTCACCGCATCGCAGAGCGGTTGAATGTACTCACTTGGAGTCCTGATTATCCTGCAAAAATTCCAATTTCTACTTAAAAAAACAAAATAGAACACCAACTGCAAGCAATAACTTCACATGCAGAATCAAATTCAAAAGAAATGTAAGGTCAAAAGTAAAATTAAAAAATTAGTGCCGAGAAGTGCTAACCTGTTACCCAAGTCGTGGAAGTTATGGAGATCGGAGATGTTGATGATGAGGCGGTGACGCTTGTGGTTGATTAGGGCTTTGATTTCGTCCATGTAAATGCCCTTTCCCACCTGATGATCCAACACAAATAGTTAGAACGAGGACAGAGTAACAGACAAAAAAATAAGAAGAGAAAATGCATAGGACATACATCTTGATCCAAGAAATCCGTGAATTCTCGCTTATGCGCTGCCCTAACTTCTTCGCTCAAGTCCATTTTTGAAGGTTGTAGTAGCGAGAGCAAGGTTATCAAACTAGTGTGTTAACTCGTTAACTCGGCGAGTTTGCGTTTTTAATTCTGGTTTCCGAGTTAGCAAACTCGGTTTTCATGTAAAGTCCGTGAAATCGGTCTTAAACTCAGTGGCAACGGTTAAAATGACGATTTTGCAAAGATTTTCCGAATTTGAAATAGGAACAAACGAAGAAAGAGGAAATAGTTTTGGGTTTAGGGCTCCGTCAAGTTTCGCTGTCGTTAATGGGCCAGACCTCTTTAGCTTGCCTTCGTGTTCGTTATTCACCAGTTCGTGGTCGCCGTTCGCCGTTCACCTGGTTCATGCTCGTCGTTCACCCGGTTCGTGCTCCTCGTTTACCTGGTTAGTGGTCACGCTCCGTTCGCCTGGGTCGCGCTCTCCATCGTGGTCATGCTCCGTTCGCCTGGTTTGTGCTCGCCGTCGTGCTCACCACTGCTGCTCCTGATCTTGTCGCTGCCACTCCTGGTCTCGCTGCTTGTGTGGAGTGAGACTTTTGTTTACGATCGGACTTCACAAAACTCTCACGAGTTTACGTAAGAACATTGGGGAAGAGATGGTGCTTCTTCTTCTTTTGGCGCGAGGGCTCTGTGTTTGGCGGGAATATGAAGCTTCATGCTTGATTTGTGGCGGGAACAATAACTTAATGCTGCTCTTGGGCTTTTCTTACTTCCAAGGCCCAATCTCTTTTAACACATCCAAACCCAAGTGAAAACGAGGCCTTTACTTCTTATATTTTATTCATTTTCAATTCGTTGTTCTTTGCATGTACCATGTATCATATCGAAAACGATATTTTAAACGGTTTTTTAACACAGTTTTGACAATTGGCCGGATTTTTAAAAAAATAAATAAGTGTTATAAATTCAGTTAGGGGCATATTTGTAAGGCAAAGAAAATGAATTTTCATTTCGCGCTCTCTTTCATTGACAAATTCTCACGGTTTCGTCACTTAATGTCGCTCATTTCTCTCGTTCTCTCATCCTCACTTTCGTTGTCACACTCGGTTTCTCTCAGTTGTCACGCATTGTCGGTGTGTTGGTCATTCTCATTCTGTCATGATCACTCTCGTCGCGGTGGGTTTCTGTGAGTTCTCACTTTCGTTATCGCGCTCAGTTTCTCTCAGTTCTGAGGTGTTGTCGGTGTGTTGGTCGTTCTCGTTTTGTCATCATTACTCTCGTTGTCGCGGTGGGTTTGTGAGTTCTCAAGCGTTGTCGGTGTCTTGGGCCTTGTAGGTGTGCGCCGTTGAAGCCCTGTTCCATTGTTGTATTCGGTGTTGAAGCCTTGTTCCTTGTTGGTGTGTTGTTAGTTTTTGTGTAAGTGGAACTGCTCGAGCACTAACCTAATCTCTAGTAGAGAGGTTGACCAACATTGCCATGATATTGTAGTACAAGTTCACATTACTGGATGTAACTATAATATTAACCACCCAATACCGCTGTGAAGCAGAATAGACAACCTGAATTTATGTTCAAGTTCTATAATTTGTTATATTTCAATAAAAGTTTGTTTATGGTTTCTTTGAATGAATGAAGTAGGGTGAACTCATCAAAATTGTTTCTTATCTACATGATCAGGTGCACAAACATGATTACCCACACTAAAATCAGACCAAAATAACAAAATCAGACCAAAATAACAAAATTCAGACTTGTAGTCAACATCATAGTTTCCTAGGATACCCAAACATGAACAACCGCACTAAAATCAGACCAAAATAACAAAATCACGCCTTAACCATAGGATTTAAGGCAAAAATTGAAAAATTCAGACTATGGTCCCTTGTGAACAAAAAACGGGCTCCCTCAGTTCAACTTTGTGTCCAAATCACAAAATCAGCTCGCGTAATCGTTTACCACTCTGTTGTAAATGATTACTAGACCTTTTTCTACATAAGTTCTTTGAGGACATGAATTAAGTTCTTGTAGTCAACATCATAGTTTCCTAGGAAACTCAAACATGAACAACCACACTAAAATCATACCAAAACAACAAAATCACGCCTTAACCATAGGATTTAAGGCAAAAATTGAAAAATTTAGACTATGGTCCCATGTGAACAAAAAACGGGCTCCCTCAGTTCAACTTTGTGTCCAAATCACAAAATCAGCTCGCGTAATCGTTTACCACTCTGTTGTAAACGATTACCACAACTTTTTCTGCATAAGTTCTTTGAGGACATGAATTAAGTTCTTGTAGTCAACATCATAGTTTCCTAGGATACTCAAACATGAACAACCACACTAAAATCAAACCAAAACAAGAAAATCACGCCTTAACCATAGGATTTAAGGCAAAAATTGAAAAATTCAGACTATGGTCCCCTGTGAACAAAAAACGGGCTCCCTCAGTTCAACTTTGTGCCCAAATCACAAAATCAGCTCGCGTAATCGTTTACCACTCTGTTGTAAATGATTACAACAACTTTTTCTGCATAACTTCTTCCTGGACATGATTTGGGGGCTTGCACTCAACATCATACCTTCCTTGCCTACCCAAACATGAACAAGCA
>NW_014542732.1:381360-388824 GCF_000741045.1 Vigna radiata var. radiata
ACAACAACTTTTTCTGCATAACTTCTTCCTGGACATGATTTGGGGGCTTGCACTCAACATCATACCTTCCTTGCCTACCCAAACATGAACAAGCAAACTTAGAACACCTCCAAATCACTAAATGACACCAATACAACTCCAACTGTGGTCTACATTGAAAAATTAATACCATGGTCCGCTGTGAACAAAATAAGGGCTCCCTCTGTTGAACTTTGTGTCCAAATTACTAAACCAGCTCATGTAATCGTTTACCACACAGCTTTTCTGCTGCATAACTTTTTTGCAGGTCCTGGACTAAGTTTTTTTGTTCAAAATACACAATCTTTTGTATGTAAAACAAACCTTGTTTCCTTCATCCTTGAATACAAAATTTCAATGCAAAATTTATTCATTAACAATTCAAACAAAACCATATTTCCCATTTACAATATCAAATGTAATTCACTTAGTAAGTAATAATATCATAATGAAGCCAAATTGCATTTTTATCACATTGAACATAATAAAAACCAAATTACAAAACATATGTTCATGTTACAATATCTCCATATTACAACCTCTTAAGAAAGCTATACAAAGTTCACTCATTTTTTATTCTAAGCAATCCTACGTAAGGAGTCCTAAGCGCTCTACTCTTGTAACGCCTTCGTGACCCCATCCTCACATATGTCTTCATTGGAGGAGGATCGGTGGAGTGCCTGCAATCACTGACCAGTGCTCCTTTCTCAAACGTTTGTTCAAACCAGAGATGTACTTTGTTCAAACTGAGTGACGAACCGTCAACTGCATACAAATTCCAAAAACCAAAACTTAAAAACCCTAAATCAGAAAAAACATACAAAACCCAAACTCGAAACACCAAACGATAAACATCAAAACCCACAAAAGAACGCNCTTACCCTGCTCGAAGAACTGGCCATTTCGCAAAAACGAGCACACCAAGAACCAAAACATGCAATGACCGCCACACCCACAACGATAACTTCCTTCAACACGGCAACGAAAACGACGATTTTCGAAGAGCCAAAACGAAGCGAACAACAATTTTCGAAGAGCCAAAACGAAGCGAACAACGATTTTCGAAGAGCCAAAACGAACCCAACAAAACCATCGGAATGGAGAAATTGCAATTTTGATGAAAAAGGAAAGAGAGACAATGTTAAAACGGAGAAGGGCAAAGTTGGAATCCAAAAAATCAAATTTGTGCATCATTATTGATGTCACATTTTTTAATTTTTTTTTAAAAAAAAAAAAACCAATCCCGTGTTGACACGTGACGTTGTTAAAAGAGTGTTAAAAGTAGGAGTGTCAAAATATGGGAATCCGTATCATATATAGTTGCATCAGTAGCATTAAGGAAACAGCAATTTAAAACCATGGCTGTTGCTTCTGCTGTAGTGTTTGTTTGATGGAAAGTTACAAGGATGGGGTTGCTTTTTATTGGTCCTAGCTTTGGATTATACAGTGTTTTTAAGCTTGCATGTCACTCTTTTTTTATGGGGTTTGCATGATTTTCTATTGCATTTTTGCGTTTTATTATCTCTTGTTCTTTCGTAAAATGAGTTCAAGTTTTTGATACAAGTTGGTCCATGTTTTGTGTCCAGATATAAATGGAAGGTTTATGGCTGTTACTTGCACTTGTGCTTGATGATTTTACAATTATGGGGTTGCTTAATTGATCTCAAAAGTTGCCTTTTTTCAATGGTGTTTGTTGTTTTTCAAAAACCATTCTTTGCTCGAGTTCTTTTAAAACCGTAATATGTATTTTATCTCAACTTCAGTCCTTAAAGGTAACACTGGAAAGGACGAAAACTTATTATATTAACACAACAAATAATTTGATGCTTCTTGTCTGATTATTATTTTCTGTGTCTCTATTGGACTTCTTAAAGTGGATGCAAGTTTTCACTCGAGGAAGAGAGGATTGTGATAGAGTTCAGGCACAATTTGGGAACAGGTGGGCTAAGATTGCATCCTTTTTGTCAGGGAGAACAGACAATGATGTGAAAAATTTCTGGAGCAGTAGGCAAAAGAGGTTGGCCAGGATTCTACAGACATCGGGAACAACTTCCAAATCACAGAAAAATAAAACAAAAGTTCCTACCCTTCTTGATGTTCCAACTTTGGAGGTAATTAGATGGAGAGGTTCCTCTATTTCCATGCTTTTATAGTTCTATCATAATGTTTTTTACTTCTATAGAATCAGTGTTGATCAGTTTCCAGATTTGTTTGTTTTACTGAAGATGGTTAGATTTTACTTAATAATGAATATGCTAAAATACAGATTTCCACAAAGACAACAGAAATTGTGACTGACCAAATCAAATTTCAAGAACCGGTTTGTCCTGTTGATGGTTTGCTAATTGTTGCTATTTACTGATCTTACTTAAAGGTTTTAAATTGATAATCTGTTTTTAAACCTTGATGTTACTCTATATGCGTGTTCCTTCCAATGCAGATGCCCCAAATTCTTAGAACTTCCTTGCCCAGATAATGCAGTAGTAGTAGACCTCGAAAAATGAGAAAATGTTTTATGAGGCTGTGTTGTTTTCACTGCTTCAATTTGTTTACATGGGAATAACATATATTTGTTGACTTGTATAGGCTCCAAAATTCAGTTCTTCATCAGAGGGAGAATCATCATCAAAGCCTCAGTCATACTCACTACCTTTGATTGAGAATTCTGAGGTTATCAAAATGGTATCTTTGCCAGATCTCATAAAGTCTGAGTTACCTAGTTCTGACCCAATCCATGTTGAACAAGGTTTTAACCCTTTTGCGAGCTATAACAGTAGTGAGCAGATTCAACAGACTTCCTTTCCTCAGATTCCTGAACTCCAAAATGATCTCACATTCCCAATGGGAAGCCAAGATGTCTTAGCCAGAATCGATGAGTCATATTTCGTTGACGACTATTGTGCTCTTGATGATGCATCTGAGTTTGGAATAGGTCTACAGCACCCCATTGGATTCCCTTTCTTCGAGCCACCAGGAAGTTGCAGAATTGAGGCAAGGGATACCATTGATAGGTTCAAAAGCAGTGACAGCTTCTTCGATGACTTCCCTATGGACATGTTTGATCACATAGACCCACCTGCAAGCCCTTCTTACTTATGACTTTTGTGCACATTGTCGTGTATTTCATGTGTTGTTGTGTTTCTGTCTTGTAACTGCAAGCTAATAATTATTAACTTGGTCATGCATTGGTATTTTAAATTGTTGATACTGATGTCATTCGTAGGATGACCAAAAACAGACATTGCATTTGTCCATATTACTGATCTTTCTGACGGCCAAATTGTTCTAGTCTTGGATCTGAGTTGTTTCAAGTGATAGCTACTAATAATATGATCTTTGTAAAATAATGTGTGGCATCGATAGTTTTTCTATTATGTCTTTATTAATTGATCATTGATCGTTGAAGGTATCAATTGCAATGATATTCACTTGTTATTCAGTCAAACAAAACTAGATATATATTATTAGAAGTGCATGCAGATAACAGTAACTAGATATTAAAACATTATTTTCAACATCTTTGGTTTATTCAACTAGTATTTATATTGCAGCCAAATAATACATGATTTTTATCTAATATAGTCTTATATTTAGATAAAGGAAATTTTTCATGTCTTAAAATGGTGAAATAAATCTAAAGAGAGAAAAAATAAAGGAAAAAAAAAATAATAGATTTCTAAAACATATGATATGATGATAAGAGAGATAGAATGAAAAAAAAATAATGTATAACATTTATATCATTATCTTTAAGTAAATTTTTGTAAATATTTTTGTGTTGACACGTTAAGATCTTGTTAGTTGCTGTTCTGTTAATAAAGTCCTAATTTTTAGAGGTTAGTTTAGCTCCAGTTCTTTATCAGATTGACCACGTCTTTAGGAGATGTAAACGTGGTTGTTACATTCTGACCTTTTTCATGTTTTGTTCCGTTTCCGAGCTTTAAGCATCCAACATTAGCTTTTTCAGCTCAATTGGAAGAAAAATAAAATAAAAAAATAAACATACAAAATTCATGAAATATGTTACCCGAACACTGGTGTAGTGTAAGTGATCATGACAGTGCAGTTTTATTCCTTTCAAATAATAAATACACAAACCTAATATAATTTACAAGCATTTTCTTCCGTTCTTTCCTAAAGACAAACTTTATATTTACAACACAGCAATAAAAGAAATAGGGGTGATAAAAATAGTATTCAATTAGCATAAGCCAAAGGCAACAGTAATAACAAACCAACCAAGGGTTTTCTCATAAGTAGAATTGTCTGCTTAGATCATCCATCACCATAGAGTTCTATCATAAACATAATTTTTTAGTAAATTCATATAATGTATCCATTAACTTATTCTGATCATAATGAGGAAGAGTAAAACCACACTTTTCTTTTCATCCTATGTTTACCATTCAATCGAGTGAAGAATAATAATGGTGTTTGTGTTCCTACTCAATCAAGCATTCTCAATACAGAATCATTTAGTCTTTGAAGGAATCAAACATGAAATAGCCACAGTAGTAAGTGAGAATCAGGCCTCGGAGGTGTAGATGGCCATTATTGCGCAGTTTTGTTTTCGATGCATTTTATACCAGTTTGACCATTGTGAACAATAGCTTCAAATTCTCCTGCAGTGAATGATTGGTCTTTCTTGAAAATTGGGCGTCTGAGTTGGACGTATCCACAGTAATCAACATCATACACTTCAACCTCCTTTTGGAATGAAGAATACGCCACCCCAGCTCGAAAAAGTTTCTTCAATACATCAAAATATACCACCTTTTTCATCCAGTGACCCCTAATAGATTCAGTAAATTTCATTCTTACACATCAATGTAATATGGGGAACAGCAAGATAAAAGATTGCATTTACAAAGAAAAAGGTGTGTATACAGATGAAAGTTGAACAATAAATTGAATATTATACCGTGTGTGACAAGCAGCAAGTTCTCCGTAGGATATTTGTCAGCAAGATCTTTAACTATTTGCTTATATCTAGGCCTTGTGTGCAAGTTTGGATCTTCTACCCACTGGGGCAACTGAAGTTCCTCAAGCAAAAAGGATTTCATCAGCTCAAGTGACATTTGCATTCATACATACATAACTGTCAAATGTGCTAAAACATCTCAGTTGAAAGTGAAGATGAAAGCTCCATACCTTTTCATAGACCCTTTTCACATTCTTATCTACTGTCCCTGCCGGAAGCAAAGCCTCGAGCTTCGGAATATCGAAACCCCAGTTTCCGTCTTTAGGCAACAGGTCAAGTCTAATAGCTGCCCTGCTCATCATTTCACATAAGCCATATTCAACAGAAACCTGCAGTTGTGGAAAAGAGGGAAAGAATTTCTTAAACTCAAAAGCTGCTGATATGCGAATCTGATAAGGATTTGTAAGGCATGTTACTATTCTATTAAGGAGAAAAATATGAAACATTATCTTACTCTTTCACCTATAAAAACTATAGAATTCTACTTCTGCAGATGAAACTGAACCTCTGCTACAACGTGTGTATGCACATTGAGTTTTCATCAGTGAGCCAAAGTTTTAAATGCCAACATTTATCGCTCAAAGTCAAACATCCCAAACATAGAAATCAAGCATAGCCATTGTTTGCAGAATCATTACTGGAAAATTTATTCAAACACAATTTTGTTTTACTGTAAGAAAAGTTAATGCTTGTCCTTGGTAAACTACAACAGTACTACACACAACATATAACATGCTTAATCACTTTATTCTTTTTAAAGTGAAAGTTGGATAAGTTTAATTAGACTCTAAAAGTTTAACTTGTATGCATCATATCATAGATAATCATAAATATGATTTTAAAGCAATTATTATAAAAATCCTATAACTTTCCGAGGCTGTTTATCATAGGACAATATTAGAGCTCAGTGATTTTAAAGCAATTATTATAAACATCCTATTACTCCTTTAAACTTAAAAGGTATCTTTCTTTTTTCAAATTTAAATTATTAAAATATATTTTCAAATCAGGGTTGACCTCAGCTTTCAGAAACCGATTAATCCTTAAACTTATAATTCCAGTGAAACATTGATGTTCACATTCTACAAAAAGAAAAGAAAGACGACTTTGACCTTAATTTTAGAGGGATCAATGGGGACGCCATCGCTGGTGAGGTTATTGGGGTCTTGGTTGTCGGATACGGCGGAGAGGGCGACGACGACTTCGGCGGCGGTTCGGACACATCGGAGAAAGGGAGAGACGAAAACGCGATTGAGAGTGAAAGGTAGTTTTTTGCGTAACTCGCGACCCGTGGCGAAGGCTCGAACCCGACCCTGTTGGATCAGGTGCGGGTCCCAGGGTCGGGTGGCGAAGGAGACCCACATGGGTTCGAAGCTGTCGACGCGATCGCCGTGACGCATTACGACGACGTTTTGGTAGTGCTGCATCGCCACTTGAAGCCATTGTTGGGTTGAGAGAAAGAGAAAGAAAGAAAGAAATTTATGTTCTAGAATTAATGGTGTTGAATGAAAATCATGTAATCAAAATAATAGCTTCTTGGCAAAATTTTTTTTTCCTTTCCTTCAAATATTATTCATTCAAAATCATGAAATATATATCAACGTGCATTTCGATCGGATCAAACACCTTTGTTTGTTTTATATTTATACGTATAATATATATATATATATATATATATATATATATATATATATATATATATATATATATATATATATAAACTCGTGAGAGTCCAGTAAACTTGTAAGAGTTTACTTTGCATGAAAAAAAAATATAAATAACATCCTAATTGAAATAAGATAACAAAATTATATAAATTAAAATAAATAAGTTCATAGAAATATTGTTCATAAAAATATAATGTAAAACATAAATTGAAATTTCAAATTCTCTATGCCTAATCCTCTAATTCTCTGATAATGGCATCATCATCTCCATCATCATCCTCATCTAACTCTTCCTCTGATGAATGTTGTGCATCCTCATTGTTTCCAAATGTTATATTATCAAGATCAAGAGCATCTAGAGCAGGATCTGTTGTTGCTTCATCTAAGTGAACATTTTCACCGTCATTTTCACCTTCAACTTGATCAATCTCAACAACATCATCTGCCTCTTCAACTATCCATTCATCATCTGATTCAATGTCATCAAATGGAAGAGCTACAGTTTTTCGAATTTGTCTATTTTTCAGCTTGGAGTTATACATCACATAAACTAAATCATTCATCTTTTTTTGATGCAAACGATTTCTTCTCTTTGTATGAACCTAAAATAATATATGATATTTTTAGTGAAGATATAAACATAATAAAAGAATTTATAAATTAAAAATAATTTAATTTACCATTTCAAATGAGCTCCAATTACGCTCACATCCAGAAGAACTACAAGTCAAGCTTAGAATTCGAATAGCAAATCTCTTCAACTCCGGAGTTCCATCACCAAACATGTCCCACCATTCC
>NW_014542732.1:391453-392818 GCF_000741045.1 Vigna radiata var. radiata
AAGTTGAAGTACAAAACACGTTACAAATTTAAATTGAAGTAGTCTGATTCTGATAAGACTTTGAATTGAAGCAGTCTGATAAGACTACACGGCACCATCTCATCATAACAGTACAGAACATCAAATCACTTTTTTAAATCAAATTAAAAGTATATAATTTTATATTAAAAACATTTAGGCATGGGTTTTGGCTTCTCGAGTAATAATTTATAAGCATATCAATAAAAGCATCCATAACTCCCGAACTCCATAACTCTCAGAAACAAAAACCATTTTACTCACCAGTGTCACCACACCACCATACATAGTAACGCCGCACACAATGAAGCCACACACGGGAAGTCGACGATCACGACGACGAGCACAGGCAAGACAGACTGCGAACCAGGCACGACCACGAGCAAGATGAACGGCAAACAAAACGAACGACAACCACGTGACGCCGACTGAAACGGTGAGTTCGAACTAGGCCACCGGAGCACAACCGCAAGAGACTACGAACGCAGAATGGGGTGTGAAGCAGAACCTAAACCTAATCAGGTTATATATACTAATCTGAAGGAAATCTGAAGGAAATCTAAACAAAATCCTTTTTGTTTGGTTTATCCTTTTTAAACTCGCCAAATCGCTGCTAAATGGCGATTTTATACGATTTTAACGAGTTTATTAACGAGTTTAACGATTTCACTCAGAAACCGAGTTTGTTACCAAGTTAACTCGGTCAGCATAAGTAGGAACGCAAACTCGTTCGAGTTAACGAGTTAACTCGCGAGTTTGACAACCATGTATATACATATATATATAGAGCTCTCAAAGAGGCCCTGTTATAGGCCCTAGCCCTAGCCCATGTGGGTTGGGGCCAAAAAAGCCCACAGGGCCAAAAATGTCCCTTATTAGAAAAGCCTCCAGGGTTATCCCCAAAGCTCTGTGGGTCAGGGTCAGCCCATGGGCTTTCTGTTTTACAAAAAAAAAAAATATCCAACAATAAATTGCATTTTTGCAGAGAAAAGGAACATTTATGTTAAGTGTTATAACTTGGAAAATACATGTAAGCATCTTTCTTTTACTTTAATAAATATTTTTACATAATTATTAATTAGAAAATAATAAATAGGATTTCATATTTTTCATCCCTAAATTTAACGTTAAATCGAAATTAGGGTATATTATAACCTTTCACAAATTTTAATCTTCAAACTTATTTAACTTCTTCTTACATACATAATAAACTAATTTATATATAAAAACTTTAGCGTTAGAAAAATTATATTTATTTATTTTAAAAAATAGAGATAACTAAGTTTGAGATAATGATAAATTCAAATTTTGTATTAAAATTTAAAGAATAAAAATATATTTAATTAT
>NW_014542732.1:393353-398560 GCF_000741045.1 Vigna radiata var. radiata
TTTTGGGGGTTGGGGCTTTTTTCTGGCCCCCTACTTAAGGGGCTTCTTAAAATAGGGCTTTTTCAATAGTGGGTTGGGGCTGGCCCTGGGGCCATGGGTTAAATTGACACCTCTCTCTCTCTCTCTATATATATGTGTGTGTGTGTGTGTGTATATATATATATGGAAAATGATATGTGAACAACATACTCAGATAACATTTAGACACGGAACACGTGTTTAAATACTATTGGGCCCACGCGGAAATTAAATTTAAAATGAAATGTTGACGTGGCAAAGAGAAAAAGACGCATAATTTGAAATTGGATTTCTTTCTTTTGCGAAATCTGAAGGAGAGAGTCCCATCTGAGCGCAGAAGCTTGCGATGGAACCACCACCGTCGCCTAGTTCTCGTGCTAACGACCCACCACCGTCGCTAGACAACCACTGTCCATCAGAAGAGGTGTCTTCTCTCCACCCAGCGACCCAGTCCCGACGCAGTGCCGGCGTAAAAAGGGCAAACCCTAGACGTCGTTGGTCCAACGTCGTGTTGTCTCCTCCCAGCCCACTGTTCCGCCGCCGTTTCAAGACAAAATATTGACATTTTCTTCAGTCCTTCCAAGCACCCAGTACCGTCGGAGTGTCGCCGGAGCTCCGCCGCAGTGCCGTCGGATTACCTTGATTAAAAGGTATTTTCTTCCCTTTTTTCCTCGGATTTGCATGAGTATCTCCTTTGATTGATTGTGTTTTGAAGCACTGTTGTGGTTGTTGTATGGTTAGAAGCAAAGCTTAATCTGTTGTAATAAAAATAGTTTTTGTATCGTTTACCAATGAACTGATTGCAAGTGCTTGGCCTGTTTTAATACATGATTTTGTCGAGCATGTGTATGTGTTTTAATGTTTTCTAACAAAGGGTATTAATAGTAATGCCTCAACCACACGGATATCATAGATGATTTTAGGAATCATGCTCTTTTGTGAAACTAGATGACGAGAGTGTTGTACTGAATCTAAAATATGTTTTTTTTACCCCTTCAATATTTTTGAACATTGATTGAACTTATCCCAGATTCCTTGTAAGATCAGACCTTGTCCATCGTTTTACCTCAATTTTTCTATCAAAAGTAATTTAGAATTTGGTCATTGTTGTTTGTAGTGTAAAACTGTTTTGTGAAAAAAAAAATTATTGATCAAGTTACTTAGGCACTGTTTTCAGAAAAATTCTCTCTATTTGCCACTTGATTTTCTTGAAAGGATACTGTATGGTTTGAATTAGAATAATCAAGTTTTGATGNGGTAGAATTTTTTAATTTCTGGTNATATAAGCACATTGAANAGATTTGTAGCAGATGGCAAAGAAAATTTGCAGTGCTCCTGTTTTGAAATAATCCAGTAGGCTTAGTTTGGGTTTATTTGCTGGCTACACGAGGCAGTTATTACCATTATCCTATACTGGTTCATATGATAATGCAATAACTGATTTCTGTGGTGGTTCTTCTATCTCATTATGCATTAGCATGTTTGGATTCACATATTGGATGTGATTTTTCATGTATTGAATGCGATATAAAAAAAACTATCCACATTCTGAATGCAAATTTTCTCATTCTCAATGGATTTCCAAACATGCTCTGTGTATTAATGAAATTAAATTCCAACTTTATGAGTGGTCGTTTTTAACTTGCCAAGTTTTGTCCGTGTGATCTATTATTCAATGTTCTAGTCCTCTTCATCTTCTCATTTTTCTTCTAACATTTTGTTATGATGGAAAGCACAATAACCAATAGGATCGCGATATTCTAACAACGCGTTTTTGACAACGCTTTTGACAACGCCACGTGTCGCGTTGTAATTGGTTGAATTTGAATTTATTTTTTTAATATGAAAATTTGAATTGGATGGGTTCACTTGCAGTTTCCGAAACTGCCGCTGGTTCATTTTTCCAGTCCATCCTCTGTCCAGAAGAGTTGCTTCTCACTCATAGGGATTTCATTTTGAAAATTTCGTTCTCTCTCCATCGCGCACTCTCTTCGCCCTCTTCCATCTTTAGGGTTTTGATTTTAATTTGTGTGTTTGTTTCGTTCACTTGCTGCCCCTGTGCTTCAATCTGGAGTTCGTTTTTGTGTGGAGTTTGTGGTCTGCTTTAACCGGTCTCCGTGGAAGGTTTGTTTGAAGTTTGTGGTTCTTTCTTTGTTTTTCTTCAATCTGGAGTTTGTTTGAAGTTTGAAGTTTGTGGTTCTTTAATTGGTCTATTTTTAATGTTATTTTTAATTTAAAAATCTGATTTGTATAGGGTTCAGGATTGGATTCCAAAAGTGCTTCTCCTTCGTTTTGACACTTTATCCTCTCTCCATAACACTCTTTTCTCACTCCTAGGGATTTCATTTTCAAATTCACGTTCTCTCTCCATAACACTCTTTTGTTCCTCCTTATTTTTAGGGTTTTCATTTTGATTTCAATTTTCTTCCTCATGTTGTTTGTGTTTTACAGAAAAATCCAAGTGGAAAGGATTCGAAGAAACCATCAGTTAATCAAAGTAGAGAAGATTTGAAGAAACCAATAAAGTCAACAAGCAATCGAAAACAGAAAAATCATATTGATGATGCTTTAAAGGAAGAAGATGCTTTAATTGAAGAACTTGAGTTCTACATTTGGCATCTGTCGTTGTTGGGTGTCCATTTCTTCGAACTTGTTCGATTTTTTAAGTCATGGGTTCGTCTGGTGACAATGGTTCTTCAAACAAGGTATGAACGTTATCCTTGTTATGTTATCAAATTTAGGGTTTGGGTCATGATAATTGTTGTTCATCGTAACAGATTTCATTGGTTTTTGGTGTAGAGTTTTTTGTTGGTTATTTGTATAAAAAAAATGAAAGTTTATGTTGTTTGTTGCAGTTATTTGTTCGTCATTCAATGAAAACCAATTTTGTTGCTGGTTTGAATGCAATATTGACTGAGGAGCACAATGATGTTATTTCGAAGACGCCATTTGCATGGTTTTTAGAACTGTAGGATAATCTAAAGATTGGTAGGAATATTTTGAGTGATTTACTGATTAGATGGGTTGATGAGAGAGGTGGTTTTAAATTTGGAGATAGATTTGTTGAGTTCAAGGAAGTGGATGTCAGCTTAGCCTTAGGTTTGGGTTTAGTTGGTGATGAAATTAACTTGAATGGAAATTTTTTTTCACAAAGCCAATTACGAAATTACTTTGATAAAGCAAAAGGAAAATATGAACTGGATATGATATATGATTTTGTTTTGAAAGAACACAAAAAGTTGCCTTATATGGATGTATGTAGCCTTTACGTTTTGGTTGGAATAAGTGAGGTATTGTTACCTTGTCGTACTCGAATAGTATTCCCAAATTTGTTTGAAATTGTTCATAGAACTAGTGATTTGAGTAGTTTTTGTTGGGGTCGTACAGTTTACCAATATCTACTTAGTAGTTTTAGCAAAGCTTTTGTAGCTTGGAAAGGAGGAAATGGTGCAACTACTGTCTATGTGGATGGATGCGTGTACGTGTTTAAGGTAAATTTTTTGCATGCATTGATTGTTGGGAATTACTTCAAATGACTGATATTGACTTGAACGATGTAACTCAGGTTTGGTTTTGTGATCGTTTCCTTCCTTCAAATTCTGTTGTGCATAAATTCCCAAGAATTTTGCATTGGATGACTGTAAATGTAGGTGACAAGTTTCTCAAAGCTGCAACGGAAACAGGTGTGGTATGTATTCCTACATTGTTTTATTAATTTTTGAATGAATTGGATGGTTTTATACAACGCAATGGTAATTGTGATTAATTTACAGATGCTTGATGAGTATGGCAAATTAAGGAAAGAAATGGGTGTGTCATGTTCGAAAGCATCAGTAGATGAAGAAAATTTTGATGATGGTTTAGATGAAGTCTTACATGAGCAAGATGTTCTTATTGAAGAACTAGAACAAGAGTTATTTTCATTGAAGGGTGAGTTGCTTGAAGACATAAATAAAGATGAAGTTGCTTTAGGAAGAACAGGTAAAGAAGAAGATTTTTTCAATGATTTGGGAAGTCAGGGAGGAATTTACAACAATGAAAGCGATAAGAATGAAGGACAACGTCGAAAGCGTTTCAAGAGNAAAGCCTGTAGAACTCCCTACACCGGTTACAGTCCAAATCTTGGTTGAGAGTTATCTCATTTTTGTAATATTGTAGTATTTGGTATTTTTGTAAGGATGTAAACTTGTATTTGGAACAATTAATGTGATTGTGAATAATGAAAGTTATTTTTGGAAAGGATATTGTATTGTGCTGTTCATTCCCTTTGTTATTTAGTACTGATTCATTATTTAAGTTAAGTGAAGCCTATGTTTATGGGGAGGACCAAGTACAGGTTTGTGTGGGTTGGGATGTAAGTTGCTGCAGCGGTAAGCGATTACAGAGGCCCTGTAATCGCTTACCACCTTGAAAAACCTGTTTTGTACCAAAACGTCAGTGCTGCTACCTGTGCCTGGCTGAGTGGCTCCCAAATTCGGTCAACCATGCCATTCCAATCATTTCATTCTTCTTAAGTCTTGTTGGGAATGGTTGATTGGGTCCACTTCAACAACGTTGAAGGAAGTAGAGGTCTAATGCAGCGGTAAGCGATTACAAAGGCCCTGTAATCCCTTACCAGCAAGAAAAATTAGTTTTGTACCAAAACCTCAGCACTGCTACCTGTGCCTCGCTGAGTGGCTCCCAAGTTTGGTCAACATGCCATTCTAGTCATTTCAATCTTCTTAAGACTTGGTGGGCATGGTTGATTGGGTCCACTTCAACAACGTTGAAGGAAGTAGAGGCCTAATGCAGCGGTTAGCGATTACAGAGGCCATGTGATCGCTTACCAACAAGAAAAACCTGTTTTGTACCAAAACCTCAGTGCTGCTACCTGTGCCTGGCTGAGTGGCTCCCAAGTTCGGTCAACCATGCCATTCCAGTCATTTCAATCTTCTTGAGACCCAATGGGCATGGTTGAATGAGTCCACTTCAACAACGTTGAAGGAAGTAGAGGTATGATGCATCGGTAAGCGATTACAGAGGCCCTATAATCGCTTACCAGTCAGAAAAACCAGTTTTGTACCAAATCCTCAGCGCTGCTAACTATGCCTGGCAGAGTGGCTCCCAAGTTTTGTCAACCATGCCATTCCAGACATTTCAATCTTCTTGACACCTGTTGGGCATGGTTGAATGAGTCCACTTCAACAAAT
>NW_014542732.1:401215-410616 GCF_000741045.1 Vigna radiata var. radiata
CCATTCCAGACATTTCAATCTTCTTGACACCTGTTGGGCATGGTTGAATGAGTCCACTTCAACAAATTTGAAGAAAGTATATGTCTGATGCATCGATAAGCGATTACAGAGGCCCTGTAATTGCTTACAATTCAGAAAAACCAGTTTTGTACCAATTCCTCAGTGTTGCTAACTGTGCCTGGCTGAGTGGCTCCCATGTTTTGTCAACCATGCCATTCTAGACATTTCAGTTGACGACTACAATTTTCAACTTATGACACCCTATTGTAGATGGAATTTTTTATTCTAAAGATTGGCAATTACATTGAAATTAAAGAATAACAGTACTGTAATGATTGATAACATCAGATGAATATTAAACACAAATAAAAGGAATAAATAAGGTCATAACATTAAAGATTGCCAAATACAATAATATAATGATTGATCAACAGTTGATCAAACACAAAGTTCCGAAAGTAAACAGGACATAACATTATGGAAATAATTCTAATCTAAGTAGGTGGTGGTTGATCAGCTTGATTGCGCAAGTTAATCAGTTCTTGCTCTACAACTCCAACACGATTTTCAATTCTTTCAAGTCTTTCGCCAACAAACATGCGTAGATCTTGTATTTCTTTGATCACTTCAGTGAATGTTGCAGAAGAGGATTGTTCTGGATTTGGACATTGTTCTGTTTTATCAGGTTCATCATCACCATCATCTGCTTCTTCATTGCCTTGTACATCTTCCACATTGCGAACAGGCTCCTTGTAAACCCAAATTCCTTCAGCATTTTTATGATAACCAAAAGTTTGNANAACTTGTAAACCAATNTGTTGCTTTCTTTTAACTTGGGTAAAAGGATCACTTTCAGAGAGCACACCAAAGTGTTCCAGGAATATGGTAATTAGATGGGGATATGGTAGTTGGGCGTTGTCCCTTGTTGCCTTTTTCATCCTGTTTCGAATGAGATGCCCCCAGTTAATCTGAACATAATTCATCATTGCCCAGAGGAACAAAATGTCCTCCTCTGTTGTTTGTGCAACATTTGTCGAACGTGGAAGTAAAATTCGACAAAGTACATAATGAAATATCCTTGTTTCGAACTTGAGCTTGCCGGCCGGTAATCTACCTTGTAAGTTTTCACCTTCTTTACAAAGGAATTCCTTAGCACTAATAAAATTGTATTCCTCCTTCCAGTCATCAACAATAGTTCCTTCAAAGGGTACACCTATGGAGGGGATGGAAGTAAGTTTATGAAAAAGAAGGTTTGATTGTGATTTTCACCTTTTTGACCTCGGTTCGAATTACTCCCAAATCTGAAATGCGCATATTGTTGTAGAAAACTCTGACTAATTCGGGGTAATAGTGCGTTCTGCAGGCGACAAATTCATTTAGCCCTGCTTTTGTCAACACGTCGTAGAATTCGAATTTACCAGGTTCCATAAATTCCTCTGAAAGATACCGTCCTTCGAGGATTGGACGTTCAAAGAAATGAGCAGCGAATCTTTCATATTGTTCGTTGCTTGAGAAGAGATCATTACCTGCAGCCCGTGGCGATAATGGAGGGGACACTGGTTCTGGAATAGGAGGCGCCCTTCTCGACGACGAAGCCTTCGTTGTCTTCTTTGCGTGAGGTGGCATTTCGGGTTATTAGGGTTTTCAGAGTGTGTTGGAGGTTAAATGGTTTCTGGGGTATTTGGGTTTTGAAGGAGTATTGTAGGTTACAGTTGTATTTAATTGGAATGGGGTAGTGGGTGACAACAGTTCCTCCTTCCAGTCATCGCATCGTGGGCTGAAACTGCAACAAGATTTTCAAATCTGGTCTGCAACTGCATAAAAAACTGTCAGGCCCATTTAGGTAATCAATTACATTGTTGTTGTAATCGATTACNAGCCAGTTTTTAATAATTAAATTATAAAATTTTTCCCATTGTCAAAACAGTGATGGTCAGCAAAAACCATACTCAATCCACTAATAAGCAAAAGTACAAGCATATCATGTAATAACAATATACTTCACAATTATATATTCTCAAAACTGTTATGGACCGCAGATAGCAAGGACATAAATCCATTAGGAGCAACTTTAGATAGTTGGGAAATTTGATGTGTTTGGGATGCATATTCCATGGCCTGGTGAGGTTGTGTGACATTACATGTTGTGGTTTCCTGAGTGCAGAAAGTAACACGCATTACCAACACATAACATAAGATAACAATATGTTTACTAATGATAATTATAGTAAAACCAACATTTAATGCACTCACATTTGGTTGAGAAGGTGTTGTTGAAGAATTTTTTTTAGTAGCCTTTGATTTTTTTTTACACCTACTTTCAACGGCTGATTTCAATCTGTTAGTTCTCGGTCGACCTTTTCGCTTAACCGCGACGGGACTGCGAACTAGTACATCACTACTTCCACATGTATTGTAGGATGGAGTTTCTGTCACGGGAGTCTCATACCTTAATTGTCCTCCCTCACTTACGATGTTATTTTTCAGAGATGAACTCAAACCGAACTTTTTAGCAAGACATTTCAAATCTTTTTCCAATTGATCAGAAGCACATTCAGATTCACATGCAGCCTCAGCCAGATTATAGAACTGCTGACACAAAGTTTGGTATCTTTGCATCTTGGGATCATGCTGTAAAGAACTATAAGCTGCTCTAATAAGTGTGTGCTTTCTTCGGATGTTTTTGCTCCAACGTCGAAGTACATATTTCGAGGGTACATTATGGACATCTTCCTGACCGAGAACCAATAGAGAATGCCAACATATAATGCCTCTAAACTCAAACAGTAGGCAAGTGCAAGTTATATCTTTTAAAACAGGATCAAATTCAACATGGTAATATTTTAGCGCACATTTTCCATCCCACATGCACTCTTCTTTGATTGTGTAGATGTTGAAAATACTTTCCTTCACCGTGTCTTTAATGAAACAATTCATCCTTGATCGAAACTCATTTTGTACTTCCTCAAACTTTTCATGTGTGTACTCAACTTGAAATTGTCTCTCAATTAGTGATTGAGACCCACATGCAACTGTTGTATTTAGAGAGGCAAAGTCAGCTTCTATTTCTTTTTGGGCCTTTACTTTTAGAGCATTATCGTATTGAATCACAAATTGTTGCAGTGTGGTAGTGGAATTAATAAATCCATCAAAGAAAGCATTCATTCCCTCGCTTCGTTAAGTAGTTGACATACCATCCCAAAAGTGATTCTTCAAGTAACATGGAACCCATTTCCCCCTCTCTTCGTACAAATTACATAGCCAATCATTATTTTCCAAGCCATGTGTGGTAAGTAGTCGTTTCCAACCACTTTCAAAGTCAATTGCACTAGCAGATTCATAGACAACCATTTTTATATCACACTTGATTCCAACATAATTCTTATACCCTTGAAATTTTTCAAGTATTTTTTTCATTATGTGCCACAAACACCACCTATGTTTTGTTTTTGGGAACACTTCTTCAATTGCATTTGCCATGGCCTTGCATTGATCGGTTACAATACTGTTCGGGACCTTGTTTCCCATGCATCTTAACCAACATTTGAATAACCATATAAATGAATAAGTGTCCTCTGATGACAACAATCCACAACCAAGTAAGATCGATTGTCCATGGTGATTAACCCCTACAAATGGAGCAAATGGCATGTCGTACTTGTTGCTTAAGTATGTGGTGTCAAACAACACGACATCACCGAACTCGTCACATGCAGCTCGGCTTCGAGCATCTGCCCAAAATACACTAGTAATTCTATTATCTTCATCCATCTCGATATCATAGAAGAAATCATTATTCTGGTCTCTCATTTTTGAAAAGTGTCGAAGCAATGCTTGTCCATCACCTTCCTTACATAGTGACCTTCTATGTTGACCAATGTAGTTCCTAGCATCTCGTTCAACAAATTGCATGTTTTCATATCCACCCGCTTCACTAACTATGCTAAGGAAACTCTTATTAATACGAACACCGACATCATCATTCACTTCCAAAGTGTGCTTGGCATGCATGTTCAATTGCCTATTACCACGGATTAGATTGGAGGTTTGTGGACACAGGTCATGACTGTGATCTAAAACTACAGTTCTAACAAACCATTTGTCATTTTTTCGTGCAATGGTTATTCCAGCAGGGCATTGATTAGTTTGACTGGGAAGAGTTTTGACCTCTGGACGAATGCTGGAAACATATTTACCTTCCCTAGAACAAACCAATCTCAAGTAATACACCACGTTGTTTCCATCCTTTTTTGAAGTTCTGGTTCGAATGCTAAATCCACATCTTCTACTGTAGTCTTGATAAAATTTCTTTGCATCTTGCATTGTGTCAAAACACATGTCCAAAGTAGGAACCAACCTCAAACTACTCTCTTCATCAGTATTTAATTCCTCATTCATTTCACCAAGCAAATCCACGTTAGAGTGTTCAAGTCAACTTTACAATAAGATATTTCCTATATCTTTAAAAAAACCGAAAAATATACAAAACAAATATATAACACTTAAAACGAAGTTAAAAACAAATATAAAGAAAGAGAGCAATCAAAGTACGACAACATTGAATAGAAGGAGCTATGCTTACAGTTCTTGTGGTTCAACCAATTTACTACTGCTTTAATGCTCATGATGTGCTTCTCACCAACGACACAAGAAAGCCTTCAATGTGGTGTTTAATGAACATGAAACAAAAGGCAATGAAAGTGGGCTTCCTTCAATGAGAAGAAGACAGAAAACCAAATAACCACAACGGGATTAATGTAGAAAGGATTTAATGGTCTGGGTGGTTGCACAAGACAGGAACATACTACAACAATCACAATTAAGGAAGGACCATTAAATGCATTTAATGCATGTCATAGATTAGGTGAAAGGTGTCAAGAGGTTGAGTGTACAACTAACTTAAAATTTGTCAACGTTAATTGCAACTAAGTTAAAAAGGTGTTTACTTTACTGGATAATGTGCAAAAGTGAACTTCTCATTATGCCTCCATTAAGAAATTTTTCAAAAAGGTGAGCAAAAATAAAGTTTTAATATTTTGGACCAAATAAAAAAACTTTTACGGTTTTTACTAGCCTTGATTAGTCAGATCAATTATAAATTCATGAAAGAAATATTATTTCAAAAATTAATAGTTAATAATAATTTTCTTTGTCTTTATATATGACCAATCTTTGTAATGTTGGAAGTCACTCTCACTTTTATTCCCTTGACGTAGTTCCAAGTAATGCGCATTTGCAAAAGATCTTACATATTCTAACTTAAAATGTTTCGTTTTCCTTAACATTGATTTAATGTTCTTCCAGATACAAATACCATGGATGCTTGGGAAGGTCTTCAAATTGAGGAGGATGTCCTGGAATCATTCTTGAAAAAATGTGATAGTTCATCATCATTGATTCCTGGTCCGGCTGGGAATGTGTAGGCAGCTATTATGAATAGGATAAGTGATGACACCCGTACAACCCAACAATTTGCTGAGGAAGTTGCTCAAGCAACCTATGAAAGAGATTTCAATTCCAATCCATGGAAATCGGCTGAGATGTACATCAAACACCATGGTCAGTAATTCTATAAACTTTGTCATTGTAAGTGTAGGTTGCCATGCTACTGAAATTAATATACATATGCAGATATTGTGACAGATGGTGATATTAATAATGTCACTCAGCTACATACAGCAAAATCAGTGTCAACCCTTCACCTTGTTGCTTGTATTGTTAAGGAGTGTCACCCGAATGGATTGGGTGATATGAAACTGACTCTAAAGGTAATATTTAACCTTAACATAATTTTAATTCTTTAAGTTAATGTAATGTGATATTATCTATTACCAGGACCCTACTAGGACTACGAAGGCGTCCTTACATAAGAAAGTTCTTAAAGATCCAAATTTTGGTCAACATATCGGTCTTGGTTGCGTTATGATACTTAACAATGTAACCCATGTTATTCAAACTTCTATTTATACTCCATAAGTTTTGGTATTGTTACTAATATAGATTGCTTCTTTTCATTTAGGTTCGTACATTCAGTGCTTTTCCCCCAAACTATTACGTTAACATAGTGCTTGGAAATGTAATCAAAGTCTTTGCCGCTGACATATGTCCTCCCACTAAAGAACTCGTCATGGAGACACACAAACCAGTCATTCGACCCCTTCTACTTGAAGAACCAAATATGGCTGAAATTATGCGAAAATTAAGAAATCCTCATCATCTACAACCATCCACATCGAAAGTACCAGAGAACAACAATGGAGAAAACTCTAACGAAATCTAAATGTTATTATGTAGACTTGTTATTCGATGTTTGTTTTCTTTTGCAGGTGAATTTGAATCCTTTAAGGTCCTTCGTACTAATGTTTACTATATTTGCTACGTTTGAATTGGAAGACCGTAATATGTATTTTGGATGACTGTAATATGTATTTTGGATGACTGTAATATTTATTTTGGATGACTGTAATATGTATTTGGGATGACTGTAATATGTATTTTGAATGAATGTAATATTTATTTTGAAGACTTTGTCATCGTTCACCTCCATTGCTTTCTTTTGTATTGATATGTTATGATGGTATTAATGTATTGGGAGCAGCGTTTAAAAAACTAGGGAGCAGGCACCAACTTTCGGTACAGATCCCATTTTCTGACCTGGTAATCGCTTACAGCCTATTGGTAAGCGATTACACAGGCTAATTGCTAGTTGAAATCACACACCACTTGAAATCACACACCAGTTCTACTCTCCCCACCTAATTGTAACCATCTTAGCCCCCAACACCCAATTGGGAGCACCGTTTAAAAAACCAGGGAGCAGTCACCAACTTTCGGTACATATTCCATGTTTTCCCCTAGTAATCGCTTACAGCGTGTTTGTAAGTGATTACACAGGCTAATTGCTTGTGGAAATCACACACCACTTGAAATCACACAACAGTTGTACTCTCCCCACATAATTGTAACCATCTTAGCCCCCAACACCCAATTGGGAGCAGCGTTTAAAACACCAGGGAGCAGGCACCAACTTTCGGTACAGATCCCATTTTCTCACCTGGTAATCGCTTACAGGCTTTTTGTAAGCGATTACACAGGCTAATTGCTTGTGGAAATCAAACACCACTTGAAACCACACAACAATTCTACTCTCCCCACCTAATTGTAACCATCTTAGCCCCCAACACCCATTTGGGAGCAGCGTTTAAAAAACCAGGGAGCAGCCACCAACTTTCGGTACAAAATCCATTTTCTCACCTGGTAATCGCTTACAGCCTGGTTGTAAGCGATTACACAAGCTAATTGCTTGTGGAAATCACACACAACTTGAAATCACACAACAGTTCTACTCTCCCCACCTAATTGTATCCATCTTAGCTCCCAACACCCATTTGGGAGAAGCGTTTAAAAAACCAGGGAGCAGCCACCAACTTTCGGTACAGAATCCATTTTCTCACCTGGTAATCGCTTACAGCCTGTTTGTAAGCGATTACACAGGCTAATTGCTTGTGGAAATCACACACCACTTGAAATCACACACAGTTGTACTTTACCCACATAATTGTAACCATCTTAGCCCCCAACACCCAATTGGGAGCAGCGTTTAAAAAACCAGGGAGCAGCCACCAACATTCGGTACAAAATCCATTTTCTCACCTTCTAATCGCTTACATCCTGTTTGTAAGCGATTACACAGGCTAATTGCTTATGGAAATCACACACCACTTGAAATAACACACCAGTTATACTCTCCCCACCTAATTGTAACCATCTTAGCCCCCTACACCCATTTCGGAGACGCGTTTAAAAAACTAGGGAGCAGCCACCAACTTTCGGTACAAAATCCATTTTCTCACCTGGTAATCGCTTACGGACTCTTTTGTAAGCGATTACACATGCTAACTGCTAGTGGAAATCACACAACAATTGAAATCACACACCAGTTCTACTCTCCCCACCTAATTGTATCCATCTTAGCCCCCAACACCCATTTGGGAGCAGCGTTTAAAAAACCAGGGAGCAGCCACCAACTTTCGGTACAGAATCCATTTTCTCACCTGGTAATCGCTTACAGCGTGTTTGTAAGCGATTAGACAGGCTAATTTCTTGTGGAAATCACACACCACTTCAAATCACACAGCAGTTGTACTTTGCCGACATAATTGTAACCATCTTAGCCCCAACACCCAATTGGGAGCAGCGTTTAAAAAATCAGGGAGCAACCACCAACTTTCGGTACAGAATCCATTTTCTCACCTGGTAATCGCTTACGGACTCTTTTGTAAGCGATTACACATGCTAATTGCTAGTGTAAATCACACAACACTTGAAATCACACACCAGTTCTACTCTCCCCACCTAATTGTATCCATCTTAGCCCCCAACACACATTTGGGAACAGCGTTTAAAAAACCAGGGAGTGGCCACCAACTTTTGGTACAGAATCCATTTTCTCACCTGGTAATCGCTTACAGCCTCTTTGTAAGCGGTTACACAGCCTGATTGCTTGTGGAAATCACACACCACTTGAAATCAAAAACCAGTTGTACTTTCCCCACATAATTGTAACCATCTTAACCCCAACACCCAATTGGGAGCAGCGTTTAAAAAACCAGGGAGCAGCCACCAACATTCGGTACATAATCCATTTTCTCACCTGGTAATCGCTTACAGCCTGTTTGTAAGCGATTACACAGGCTAATTGCTAGTTGAAATCACACAACACTTGAAATCTCACACCACTTGTACCCTCCCAACCTAATTCTAACCATCTTAGCCCCCAACACCCACTTGGGGGCAGCGTTACAAAAATGAGGGAGCAGGCGCCAACTTTCGGTACATATTCCATGATTTCCCCTGGTAATCGCTTACAGCCTGTTTGTAAGCGATTACACAGGCTAATTGCTAATGGAAATCACACAGCACTTGAACAAATTTTCTTCAATATTAAATACGTAAAACCAGTACTAAGAATGTATATTCCTTTCCTATAAATTTGTACAAATATGTAAATATAGCCAATGTAAAAATTTGCAAGACTGTACATCATTACATTGTGTATTCAATCCGTTTCTAATTACAATGTAAACCGAAATATATTTGTGATAAGCTGTCGTTGAAGCTATCAAATTAATACTACTTTTCAAGGCAACTTCAGTATTGCCTAGTAGTATTCAAGAAAGTAGATATGGCTACAGTAACCCTAAGTCTTCTCCCAACGAACACGGAATTGCTTTCGAATATCTGAAACTTATGNATGCTATGCAATGCTTAAGAACAAGAGTGAGGATGTTTAAAGATTGTTGTAAAACAAATAGAAAACTTAAAAACAATTATGAGAAAACAGGCTAATTCCACTGCTTTTCCAAAATAGATTCATCATTGGTTATTCACAGATCATTGTT